>NC_142248.1:38431682-38582645 GCF_052056855.1 Sturnus vulgaris
CCTTACACCAAAAAGGCCAAGGATCGTTTCATCCTGCCTGAAGATTTGTGCCCACACACTAAAAAAAAAAAATCTGTTTAAAATGCCCACGATTGCAGTGAGTCCAGCCATTAAAAGGATGTTTGCAATCAAGCCAGCATAGCTCAGCTTCAGCGTAGCTCCTGGAGTATGACAAATTCTCTTTATGAATTAGTCATTTAATTTGTGAAACATAGGTTGGATATTGTCACATACCCACGTGTCCCCCATAGCCCTGACAACTGTACCCCCACGCATTACTATTCAGTGGGAGATGAAGCCATGAAAACCCTTGGGACTGGGATGCTGTTGGGACATAGAGCCAGACTCAGGATCAGGAGAAAACTCCAGATTTCCATCACTGGAAAACTAAGAATAACCAATTGTTGCTGTCAGCTATTCACTGATGATAACTTGAACAAGAAGAAACAGCACAGGCACCTTTCCCATCAACTCAGCCCTCCCTTGGCAGCCTTGTACATCCACATTCAGGCTGGTGAAATCTGGCAAGTACAGAACTGCAACCAAAACCACAAAGACGGCACAACATAAACTGAGCATGGCATGAAAGCCACCAGCTCAGCTGCTGTTTCACTGGTACTAGTCTGTAACACCCAGCTTAGAGATGTGGTGGGAAGCAACTGGCTTTCCCCCCCAGAATTTACAGCTGAGGCAGGACAAAGGGAAGTGGACACAATAAAGGTCTCCACGCAGCTGTGGGGTGCACTGGCTCTGGGAGCAGCATGGTTGTTTCTTGGATTCCCAGTGGCTGTGACCAGACACCAGGACACACATGTGGCAGGGGCCACCCCGTCCCCGTGAGCCCAAGGGCTGGGATCTGTTTCTCCAAATCTCAGGTGTTTCTGTCCATGCTGGTTTTGGTTAATGTGGCCCAGGGGTGTGGTGTGGAGGTGCTGGGATGGCATCCTTTGGAAGGGCAGGAGCTAACTCCACACCTGTGAAGGGTCTGCAGAGGGGGAAGAACAAGTCTTGGTGCTTTTTCCATTGTGAAACCCTCGAGGTACCACAGGGATGAACAATCACTCCCACAGTCCTGAAACCAATTCTGCTCTAGTAGGAACAGAAAAAAAAAAATTAAAAGGGGTTTTGGGATCCTAAATGCCAGGAAGGCTTGGTGCTTAAAGCACCAAGTAACCAGAAAACATGAGTAAAAGCAAAGCAGCCTTTTGACTCCTGCTGGCCTCAGCGCCTTCTTTCTAGCCCTTTGGGCCACACCCGGTGCCCTCAGTTGCCTTTAGTGACCCTTTAGTGCAGGGACACATCTGAGACTGAAGCTGTGCCCTCAAGCATGACTGAGGAGGCACATCTGAATTCCCTAGTTCACCCAGAGGCTAAGGTGCTGCTGCCTATTTATAGCCAGATGGGTTAAATAAAGTGCTTTATTCATCCCTGAGGTTTTAAACAAATTCCAGAGAGGACAAAGGGCCTTGTGTCTTTTTCCCCACCCATTTTGTTTTGGCCCAGTTTGTACATGCAGAGCTAAAACTTGTTCCAAGATTGATTCAAAATAAGACTAGAGAATTATTTGCTGGCTCAGCATGAACCACTGTCCTGCTAGAAATCATCTGTATAGCTCTCATATGCCTTTTGTGAAAAAGAAGCTATTAGAAAATGTAGATTTTGGTGTGTGGGTACAAACCCTGCTTGTAGATCCATTGATAGTAATCCTTTCAATTTGCTGGCATTGCTTAAGTTTCACTGCAGCTGAGGGGAATGAGTTTTGGTGTCAAGGGGAAAAAAGATGGAAAAAAATTAGGGTATTTGAAACCCCTGGTTTATGGAAATGCTCAGTAATTTATTGAAATGAACAGAACAAAAGATGGTGCTTATCACACTAAGCTGCTGTCCCAAACAAGGCCAGCTCACTCAGTCTGTTCACTTTTTACTGCATTCTCCGAAGATTTTCAGGCTTCTAACAGAAATGTGTGCCCTTCTCATGTGCAGAGCCTCAGCGTGTTTGGGCAGGAGTGCTGCTGGCCATGCCTCACTCTGTGATCAACCCAGCAAACTACATTGCTTAGCTGGCTGCATCTCATTCCAACAAATAGGAAAGAACTGATTCAATTCACAAATAACCCAGAGGTGTAATTACCTTGTTTTCGCAAGAGGTGATTTTGTCACAACCTGGCATCTGGCTCGGGTGTGATAAGCACGAATGTAACCAAGCCAAAGTGCTCCTTCCAAGTCTTTAAACTCTTCAGGGGTAGCTAAACCACCTTTTGGTTGTTTTGTACTGGAGATACCTTAGGAGCACTGTGCCTTTGGCAGTGGGTTCTGCTCTGCAAGCACAGGGGTTGGGGAAATCAGCAGGAGTTGCATGCAGTGTTTCACCTTCAGAGGTGTGCCTGGGCCATACCCTGCCTGAGGCTCGAGTTTGCCCCACTTTGGGGTGCCTTTTGCATATTTCCCCTCTCCCCCCTGCCACCAGCCCTGCTCCCCTCGGCAGCCCACACGGGGAGCACAGCTGTGTGGGTGAGCTGGCTCTGGCAAAGACAAAGCCAGCAGGGTTTTGCTGCATTTACCACTGCAGGTGCCCAGGGCCAAACCCAGAGCAGGCTGAGACAAGAGGAGGCAGGTGAAATGGTCCAAGAACTGCACAACACATTTGCCTCAAAGCAGAGTAACAGTGACAGCTCTGAGTCTCTCCAGTTATCTCTCCTGGTTACTCTTGAGTTGCCAGAAAAACTATAGTCAAATTAACCAACTTGTCCTTTTGTTGGGTTTTTTTTCCCCTTTCTGTTCAGAAAACCTCCCATGTATTTATTTGAAGACATAAAGTGTTTCTGCCATGCAGAATTCTGCCAAGAGCTGTGCTTGTTGTTCCAGATTTACAATAAAAATGTTGTGCAAATGACCTAGATACACAGAGTGCAGCACTTAAGTGGGGATTTGGCTAAATCCAGCATATATATCTAATCAGAAAACATCTACAGGCTTGGGAAAACACCATGATGGGATCTTACAGAGTCTTAATGCATAGGTGGTTATAGGTTATATGAGAAGAGACAGGCAATACTGCATTAATGCTGAAAACTCTCTCGTCTTGTTCTGTAACATCTGGTGGCCAAAGGAGAGAATGAAGATCATCTTGAGATGTAAATCAACCTGATCCACCAGCTCTGTGCTTGAAGTCATTTGACCTCTTGAATCTTACTCATAGAAAACTGGATAAATGGCTAATTCCCAAAATGAGAACCAGATGCTGCTACATTTTAACAAAATTTCCTGCTTATAGAACTACTCTTAGAAAGAAAAATCCACAGGCAAGGATTTTGTGCCTTGAACACAAAATGATGTGAGGCCTTAGCAGATGCATGACTGCAGATGGCAGGGAAAGGCCCATGCTTTACATCAGAGCAGAATAGAGCTCTCTCTATTGTGTGATCCTGCCTGGAGTGTTCAGAAGCAGCAGAGCTTCTGTAGGAGCATATGTTGTAGGGGTTGTCTCACACCAGGTAGGTACAGACAAAACTGTACCACTGCAGAGTAGTGAATTTACACGTGTTAAACACATATGAAATGAATGAGACAGACTGGCACAGAGCTCATGGTGCCAAACATCAAATACTAAACTTTCCCAGGGTGACCGTCAGCTCTTCTCCAGAGGATACCATTATCCTCTGAGCTGTGGTTTGCTACCAACTCAAAGCAAAATGTCCTACACACAGTATACAGGACAGAGCAGGAATCTCCAGTGTCTAACGTGAGAATCAACACATACTCAACTTTTATCACAAAGGCATAAACCAGCCCCACAGTATCCATGCTGCTGGGCTAGGTTTGGTGAAGTTGTGCTCATGAACCTTGAACCTGATGTTCCACAGTGATCAGGTATGTACAGAGGTAATTCCTGTAAGTTTGTAGACCTGATTCTACATGGGTAATACTCTGAATCTGGATATTTGAACTGTAACTGGATCTTACTTTTGAAGTGGTTGTGGCCCTGTTCATCTGGTGTGCATTTCTTGGCAGCTTTTCTGGCCCCTCCACTGAGGACTGACCCCCTTTCTTCTTGGAGAGATCACGTAGATCAACCAAAGGAAGGATTAAAAACCACAGAATGGGTTCCCTTACAGTGCTGACATGTTTCCCTCTCCATTTTGGAAAATTGAGAATATTGCAAAAGGGAATGTTAATCTAAGCTGGCCTCCTTTGCGCCAGAGGCTGGTGGATTTGGCCCACAGCCTGGAGAAGAAGTCAGCTAATATGCCCCATCTTTGCTAAGCAACCTAGTTTCTGTCTGAATTCCTACACGATTAGCACACAGAGTGCATATTAAAGATTAATGCAGGAGACCCTGCAGAGTGGAGCTTCCTGAGAGGCATCACGCAGCAGGTCTTCGTTAGCACAGAGAGCAGATGGACACGCCCCGGGGGGCTGACAGCACATGCAATGCCTCTCTGCACTTTCTTCTTCTGCCTGATGCCTCTGAACTTCATCAGCAGCCTCAAAACATCCATAAATGATTTAAAAGAAGATGGATTAACCAAGGGGGAGAAGTGTCTCTTGCTGGGTTGTAGGAGACCCTAGATTTCTGTTCTGGTTCTTGTTCCACCACAAACGCAGGCATAGCCACTTACCTGTCTGAGCTGAAGTTACACAATATTTATACAGTCAGTCCCCAGATTGTGAACCCCTCCATCTTTACTGTCATGAGAATATCTACCTTTCCTCAATGGTGTTCTGCATTTTCACACCTGACATCCACAGCTGCTTATACCTCTGGGACTGACAAACTTTCTCATCGGTGGGGTCTGTCCAGGAGACAGTGCCCTCACAGACAGGCAGGTTTTGGCTGCCTCTTCTTGGGGCAAGAGGAAGGCTGGTGAGCAGTTTTTTAGTGTTCCCTGCTAGGAGTATAGCACTGACATGACATGATGGTTAAAATGACACCCCTATTGTTTTTTCCCTTTTCACTGCAAAACTAAAAAGCAGTAATTTATATGCCTAGCATTTCAGAAATGTTAAAAATTACAAAAGACTACCAAATAATGCCCACACAATGTGACACTGTACTCTGCTGCTTAGCAAATTGGACAAGAATCACACATGATGTAAGAATATGAGTTTAACAACAGTGTTTTCACTTGCAGCTCCTAGTGACTGTAGCAGTTTGCATAAAACATACTGGTGAGGATAGCATGATTTAAGGATTACATCTCCAAACTAATGGGTAGAAACATACATGTAGTTACCAGAAACTGTTACTCTTCAGTTCTTTACTCTTTTCTTTTTGACATTTGCTTTTGTGTTGCATTTCTGGTGCTGACACTGAGCTTTAAACACAAAGAGTGAAATAGCTCAAATATTCTACGTTCCTATCAGCAGTCACCTGATGTTGCTACACACCCATCTCTGCAGGACACAGCTGCCTCTGTTGGACCAGAGCAGCCGGGAGTGCTGAGGAGCCAAACCTGTGGCTGCAGTGATGGTCTGCCAAGACCTGCTGCTGCAATAACCTTGCTGCACGTTCTCTGAGCAGATGCCAATGCTCATTCCCCCCTGAGTGCCACCAAACCTACGCCTTCAAGCTGAATTTTTGGCCTTTTTCTGCCCACACGTACCTCACCGTGGTCTACAGCTTCCTCACATGGGAAAGCAGAGAGGCAGGCACAGATCTCTTCTCTCTGGTAACCAGTGACAGGACCTGGGGGAATGGCCTGAAATTGTGTCAGGGGAGGCTAAGTAGGATATTAGGAAAAGGTTCTTCATTCAGAGAGTGGTTGGGCACTGGAACAGGTGGCCCAGGAAAGTGGTCATGGCCCCAAGCCTCACAGTTTAAGAAGATTTTGGGCAACTCTCTCAGGCACATGGTGTGATTCTTGGGGCTGTTCTGTGCAGAACCGGGAGCTGGACTCTGATCCTTGTGAGTCTCTTCCAACTCTGGTTGTTCTGTTATTCTGTGCTTAATACTGAGATCTGCATTGTATGGCATTCAGTCCCACCACTGCCCAGCATCCTGTGTGCTGCCACCAGCTCCTCAATTCTTCTGCTCTGTGATGTCCCACTGATCTGCAAACTCCAGCAATGTCAGGTTGTCTTCTGAACTTGAATGTAGTTTCAGCAATTTTGTATCTTCCTAAATAACCACTCAGCCGTGCAAGTTAGCCTGCAGCCTGTAGCACTGTGCAAATTAATTTTTATTATCAGTCGTTCCAAAGGGAACTTTTTTTGCAGAAGAACAGGTTTCAAAATGTCTAACAATCTCCACTTCAACACAATGTTTCCCACTGGAGGAAAAAAAATGTACCCAGCCCAGCTTCCAGAAACACCCTGCTCACCATAGAAACTATAAACTAAAACAATCCTCCTAGTGATTACAGCCCAATGGAGCATTTTGGTTAATAAGTTTTTTGAGTAAGAGGAATATTTGCAAAACATCCTTGCTAATCCTGCCGTTTGCTGTATGTGGAAGGGCTCCAGCTGATTGCAGTGACACTCCACCCATGTGGAGTGGGGAGCAGAGTGAGGGACACAATGAGCTCTTGCCTTTTTCACCAGAATAACCTCTCAGCAGCCATATTTCAATGTAAACTAATCAGGAATATACATGGCACTGTTTCTCAGTAGAAGTTTAACTTTTTTCCCCTCTCTCTATCCCACCAGAGCTGTTCAGGATTTGCTTTCACATCATCTGCACTGGATGTCCATCACTGCCTGTGGGGTAGCAAGGCTGTGTGTGAGATAATGAGTGAGCCTCTTGGGCTGCCCCAAATCAATGTATCCTGCTCTTTCCCTTGAACAGTCCTGGGAAAATCTCTGTCTTTCTAGGCACAGGTGGAAAATTCTAGGAGTGGTCCAAGGAAGGTTAATGAGCCTGACTCTTCTCTGCAAGCTGACTCTGCCCCTACTCCTGTCAGCTCATCTGGCTGGAAGAGCCACTGAACTCATGCCAGAGGGTCTTGTGTGCACAGATGAATGAAATGGTAACACTGGGTTGGAGCTTAGCTTAACTCTACCACTAAGAGTATGTCCTTTGGATTTATCTTCCTGAAGTCTGACTCGTTCCATTTAGCATAGGTGGATGTATATCTACCCATCCTCTGTTTCCCATGAGAAGTCACAAGGCAAGTTTTAAAGGCAAGCATCTAAATCAATTATTAAGCTACACGAGGATTTTCATCTTGGAAGAAGCAAAGACATAAATTCCTGATACAAGTTCTTTGAAAATCATACCCTTTTTGATTCATTGTTTTTGAAAGCCTCTCTGAGCCAGAAAATGCAGACCTCTTAGGGATATTCATTTTGAAAGTTGAACAAAGGATAGAAGCATCATTTAGGAAGTCTGTTCAGAGCTCCAAAAGATGAACAACCCAAATATGCAACTGCATATATTATCTTCCTTCTGACTGAGTGACAGCAGCCTCTCCATCACACAGACAAAAAGCACATGAATACTTCAGCAGGGGCCAGTGCTCAGGAATGAGAATATTTAAGATAACAAATGCCTGTTTCAAGAAATTGGAACAGCTTTTGCAAAATACATTCCAAATTGAAGACACCTGTATCTGTGCAGATATTTGCAAAGACTGGGTGGTCTAGGCACAAGGACCTCTGAGCCATAGGATTGTCAACTCCAGGTATTCAAAATTTCTACAATTTTGGTTTAAAAGTGCAGGACTTTAGACAAGTGGATCTGAGCTCCCTGCTTTTTACAGCAGGGGAACAAGAGAGGTACTTCATATTCAGTCATTACTGCAAGAAGGGCTGAGAACCACCTTTAGAATATTCCCAAACTGTGATTCTCTGATAGTCTCATGACTCTAGCTGCTAGATTTCCAGAGAGACAATGTGATCTAGAGAACAAAAAACCTTAGTTGGTGATACTGCCTTGGAAATTCATGTTCTGTCATCGTTTCAGGCTGACTGTGATGCTGGGTCAGTCCCTGAGTGCCTCTGTGCTAAATGAACACAGGGACATCAGCCTCCTGTGCATCCTGCAGACTCCCCAGGAGGCACAGGGGAAGATGCAGTGCTTGGGAAGCAGGACTCATTGCAGCCAGCCTCATACATGCCAGGAAGCTCAAGCTGTGCTACAGGAAATCCTGAGGAAAGAGGTGGTTCTGGTCCAACCTCTCCCAATGACTTACACTGGTGTCAAGGCGTGTTTGCTTCTGCTCAGCTCTTGTAGCCAGGAGCTTTCTTGGGGCTGCCTCAGCCTTCCCCTTTTCCCAACTTGACAGGGGGCAGCCCTGCAGGGAAAGGAATCCCAGGGCCTCTCCTCCACCAGGTCAGCTGGAAAACATAAAGCTCAGGGACTGGTGTCTGGAGAGATTTGGGGACAAGGGGAAGTGAGACTCCAGGATTCCAACCCTTGCTCTAGTGAATCCTCACTGCAAAATATATTTTAATTCACGTTTACCTGCCAGCTGGGTGCCCTGAGCAGCAGCATATGGGGTCTTTCTTTTCCTTTTGCAGATGAACAGCTGTTTGTTGTTGCATGCAAGGTTTTTTTGCTTTTTAAGGTATAGAAAATAAACTACAGCCTTGCAACTCCCTAGTGCTTTCCAGAGCAATCTGAGGCAGGAAATATGGTCAAATCCCTCAGGCAGACATGAAAACTCCTGAGGCTTCCTCACATTCCAGTCTGTGCACCAAGCAGCTGAGCCCCTGGGTCTGAAAGTGATGGCTTTATCCTGATGCTGCCTCCTGGGGACAACACTGAGCCACTCAGGCAAGATGAGGAGCATGCTAGTGACCTTTTTTAACTGAGAAAAGTTGCAGAATAATTTAGATTGGGAGGCATCTATAGACTTGATTTGGTCCAATCCTGCTGCAAGCATGACTTGGAGCACCCCTTTGGTGGTGGGGCAGGATGCTCATGGCTGTGTCCCATTGAATCCTGAACACCTTTAAAGACAGAATTGCCACATGAAAATGTCTTTTTTCCTTATGTCCCTTATATCCCTTTCTACAATATGTGATTGTTACCCTGAACTCTTTCATTGCACACACCTGAGAAGAGTTTGCCTTTTCTCCATAACCATCCACTGCTGATTAGGCAAGACAAGACAGAAGGGAGCCTTCTTTAGCCTTCTGTGGGTTGGGCTTAATAAAAAGATTAACCATTGTCCCAGCCTGGTGCTCAGGATGTCTTGGCTTAGTGATTTATCCAGCAGCAACCGCCCTGTTGGCAGGTAATCAGAGGAATGTGTCTCCAAAGTGTCCAGCTCTCAGGGGGAGCCTCTTTGTGTTACTACAAGAGCTCAGTTTCTCACTGCTGCCATATGGACACTTTGGAGTAGATTTTTTCCATGTAGTGATCACCTGCCATGAAGATTGTGCTGAAAATGCAGGTGTTTCTTTGACACCTAAATAGAATTTTTTTTAAAAAAATGTGCTGGGTCTGATAAGTATGGGGCAGATGGTCTTAGCCTCTCCAGCCATAAACTGGACAATGTAAGACTTTTTGTCTTTTCTTCATCTGTCTTCTGCAGGGACATTTTCAAGGTCTTTGTGTATGGGCTGTCTTTCCTGAGTCCATACAATGTTCAGCAAATGGCAACTCTGATTCTATTTGAGTCTTGTGTGACATAAACCATAGAAAGAAAGCAGGTAGGACTCTCTCTCCATGGCTGTTGCTGTAGCTGTGCTACCAGTGACTCACGAATCAATACACTTCACTTCCACCAGAATTTTCAAGGGTTAGGGAGGTGTTTCCACAGCACAGATGTGGAGGAAGCCATGGTGACAGTGTGTGGGAGGGGGGCTCTACAGGTGTCTCAGCTGCTCCTTGTCACACCAGCCACACTGTTCACTGGCATTGCTAAAAAGTGGTGGATGACAATAGCTATTGCTATTTTCTCCTTTTGGGACAAGTACCCCCTTGTTTAAAAACCCACACCTCTGTGCACACCTACACAATACTCCAAATCATTGCAATATGTGGACTGTGATGATATGAATAACATAAATATTCCTTTGTACTTGTTAAAAGACTTAAGCTCTCCCCTCCACCCACCCACCCCTGTGTACCTCTATATATCTCATAATATGGGACTATAAAACAGTGCTGTTATTCCTGTGGGGTTTGGTTATTTAACATTGTACTGAGCAAAGTTATCAGAGCAATCCCAACGGACCAAAATAACTCTTTGTTTCTGATGTGGTGTTTGCAAAATGGGAGCCAAAAATAGCTATTGGCTGGTTGGCTTGAAACATTGCTGACCTTTTAGCACGCCCAGCAGAATCGGCCAGCACAGAAATCCCTGTGCTCTGGGTGTGCAAGCAAACCACCCTCTACTCATCTCTCCAGCATTTGACTCCTGCTAAGCTTGGGTCACTCGTGTCCAGTCCTGTTTGCTTCCAGTCCCCCTGTGACGTGCTGGAGTGGAGAGAGGTGTCAGCTCCACCCGGGAAGAATATCCAGTCTTCCAGGAGGGGAGAGGTCTGTAGGAGCACACCACCTCCTACCCTATTTCTGTGACAATAACAACTCTACATGTGCTCTGAACCCCTTCCATATACAGAGACAGATTTGGACCTAGATTCCAGATGGAAGTCGGGAGACCATTCCTGATTGTGTTCATGCAGAGTGTCCAGCTTTTTGCCTTGTATGCCCCCTTTTCCTCCCCGGCTTGCACTTCTCCATCCAGCCCAAGACTTTGCTGGCCAATGCACTGATAAACACTTAACACCCCTGAAGAGGCACAGTGTGTTTGTTAAAGGTGTTGGTCAAAGCCTCATGAAGCCTCGATCTCTGCAACTCTTTTATTCCTGTATAACCAACACTCTAACTATTCTGTCTTCCTGTTGTTGAAGAGTCTCCCATGATTGCCCTAGAGTGTCTCAAAATTTGTCCTAAATAAGGACAGTGAACAAAGGCCATTTTATCTTCTCACTCTGAACCTACAGTTCCTCACCAAAAGGCAAGGAGTTTGGAAATTCCTGTAGAGATCTGATGCCCTCTTCTTCTCCAGGCAGATGCCTGGGACAGAATTGCCTCCTGCTCATCTCTATTCCTTCTCACAGTGCCTTCTGTCCATTATTGCTCCTCACCATTCTCACACCTTCTTAGCTAAGAGAAAAATCCCAGAGCACACAAGAATGAAGGTACCTGATAAATCAGGAATCCAAATGAATGTGCAGAGACATCAGGAGCAAGTAAAGGCCTTACCCAGAGATAAGGCAGGTGTGTTCCTTTTCCAGGGACCTGCTCCTGCCTTGATCCATGGAATCATCAGTGGGAAGGTCCAAGAGGCAGGGAAGACTGCCAGGCTGATGGAGTCACACTCAGAAGAGAAGCCTTGCAGTTCCAGTTTTTCCCTAACCACTCTTCCTTGACTTGACACAAGGCACAGCACTGGGTTTGCAGGACACAAAGCAACATAAGATATCATCACAGAGCATGAAGTGAAAAATCTCTTTGCTGGCTCTGTTTGAAGAAAATATCTGCTCCTGTTAGATCTTGAGGGAAGCTCCAGACTCGACCCAGAGCTCTGGTGATGTGCAGAAGTGATTGTGAGGAACTGAGACTGCAACACTGCTTTGAGTTTTGAGGTAGCCTTCCCTGCAGTGCACAGAGCCTGTGGAATGGAGAGGCTTGAAGAAATCACCTGCGAAATACATGAAAGCTTTTCCTGTGAAAACTGTGAATATTTGAAAGTTCACTCATTTAGGGGAATTTTTTACAGAGTAATACCTTCTTGATACAAGACACTCATCAAATTTCAAATCACTCCTGCCGTTCTTTCACAAAATGGGCAAAACTTGATGCTTTCTTATGCTTTATTCTCAGAAACTGCCACTTTAGGCTAACATTTTTAGGTATTCTAACCTGTCTTAGTCAGAATGCCCTTAAGGTTACATTTTAGCCCAAACAGGAAAAGACTGCAAACTAAACAAAAAGCAAAAAAGGGTCTTATAATCAGAAGCTTCAGCCAAGCAGCCCCAATAAAAGGCTGCCTTAGCAGGACAGCCCAGAGCAGAATGCTGGTGGGCCTTTCCAAAGCCAATGCTCTCAGCAAAAGTATTCCTAAACCTGCTGCAGGAATGTAAGAGCAAGAAGGAGGAACCCAAAATTATTAATAAATTCTTCTTATTTGGCTACTATATACTCTCCCTGTATTCTATAAGAAATGCACAGGTACTGGTAAGACACTGAAAACTATCTTACTGTGTACCTGCTAGGAAGGACTAGTCCTACTTTTAAATAATTTTCCAATGGTGTTGGGATCAGACTGGTTGTATATGGGATGTTACATGTCAGCACCAACCCCACCAGCCAACCTCAAATTTATTTTAATGTAAAATAGACAAAACCTGTGGGAAGAGAGGCTGAAAGCAGAAAGAGATCAGCATCTAACCTGTGAAACTCAACCAGTTTCAAACCTGGTTTGATCCACATTGCTGCTCTGGATCACTGTGCACAGTGATTACCCTCCATTTGACCATCCTGCTGATACCAGTCAGAGTCTCACTTGTAGAATATAAGCAGTAATGGGCAGCAGATAGATCTTCAATACAGACTGGGTCTTCTATTAACCCTTTCAGTGGTTATGACAAATTCTTCCTTTGCTGCTTGATCACAAGTTGTTTTCAGGAATTATCTGCAAGGGAATCTGGCACAGGCAACACTGATCTTAGATTTGTCCAGCTTGTCTAATGTTACTTCACATCCTTATTTTATCATTCTTCAAAGACAAATGTATTTTCCCTGTAACAAGACCATCTTGTAGAGGGTTAGCATAAAAAGGGCAGATTATTGGAGAATCAGGAGCAAAGCCCTTTGAGGCACTTGTGCAAATTGCAGCTGAGGCAGATGGTATTTAAACAGAACGTGTGGGCACAATTAGGGGGAGAAGAGAAGCCACAGAGGACCTGGAAGGCAGACTGACAATATCTCGTAGCCTTGGCAACACCTTCCCCTGATTGCCCACATTAAATGCAGAGGATAGGGCATGAAGGGGGTCACTAATCAAGTGCCATCTTTGACGACCTCCTTAATTTCTGCCATTCTGTTCTGAAGGGCTCCTGCCTTTCTCTCAGACTACGGAGAAATGCTGTGCACTTGCCAAAAGG
The DNA here is from genome assembly GCF_052056855.1 of Sturnus vulgaris. Lineage (NCBI taxonomy): Eukaryota > Metazoa > Chordata > Aves > Passeriformes > Sturnidae > Sturnus > Sturnus vulgaris. The sequence continues at coordinate 38,444,742 of NC_142248.1, forward strand.
AGCATTGAGCAGCTTAACTACCACAACAAACCTCCAAGTTGCTCCATTAAATATACAAGACACACAAAACAAAGTTTTCAGATGCACCCGTGGGCAGGGAGGGCTTCCTTCCACTTTGTTTGCTCACTCCCTGACCCATGGTGATATGCCAGGTGACACCAGGCTATTCTCTTTGAAGTCAGTGGGAAAAAAACTGGATGTTCCTAGAGGAAGATCCATTTAATTTTTGAGATTTTGGATGTTTAAAATTAAGATAAACAAAACGTCTCACTGCATAAGATGTGAAGGAAACTACATGGAAAACTTGTGGCATCAGGGTCTTGAGGGATTTCCACAAAAAATGAAAAGAACACAGAAATATTTTCTCTCTACCCTCTCTGGCATAATCACATTGGGTATTGCATGGAAAAGCATTCATTTAGATGACAGAGAGATGATGTTTTTAATTTGATGTCACTACATTTCAGAATAAAACTTTCTGTGACACCTGCCAACATACCTAAAATGTGAAGCTTCAGAATTTTACCTACAAAAGTGCTTCTAAAGTTTGTCAGCTAAAGAAGGCAGTGAAAAAACAACCTGAACTCTAATATAAGCAATTCTTATTACCATGGAATTGTAGGAGGAGTAAATAAAAAGGAGTATCTACTGCAAGAGTAATAAGCATTTAAGGGAAAAATAGGTAAATGTGGAGCACGAAGCAATTGCAGGGGATTCAGCTCCTTTTGCAGGCTGTAGTCCCTGCAGGACCAAGCAGCCACTGCTCTTTGCCTCTGCTCTGGTACTTATGGTCCAGAACATTCTGGCCAGCACAAGGATAAACCTCCTGCATGCGATTTCCCCAGACATTTTTCTGTCTTCCTTCAGTGACATCTGTCCTGATCTGCTCCTTTTCCTCCATAAACAGCACTTTTTCAGCAGCATGGATGAGCACCTTCTGCATTCCTCAAGTCCCAGTCAGGAAATCTTGGTTGGCATCTGAGCTCATCTGAGATTCAGTTACACTTTGGTCTCACCTTTTAGGACTCTCCTGCTGCTCAGTTTTGCATGTACCTTACAGTGACTGGAGGATGCTCTGAGCACATCTGTACCCCTCAGTACTTTAATGCTGTGCAGCCAGCTTCAAACAAAGCCTGTGAACGTTCTCCAAGAGCCAATATGGCTATAAACAACTCTTTTTCTCTCCCATTATGGACTATTGACACAGCTGTTCTCTTTCATCACTCAGATTATGGAGAAGTATAATTTCCACATGAAAAGAACGTCAATAAAATTTTCACCTCTCCTCACAAAACTGCTCTCCCATGTTAATGATCTGCAGGGACAGATTTGAACAAGTGTCAGTGCTTGCAACATCTGGAACTTGAAAAACATTGGGATCCCTCCACGGCAGCTGGGAAGGTGATGGGCAGGACAGCATGGGAACAGGAGCAGAGGAAGAAAGACTGGGAATATCTGCTAGAGCTCAGAGCCTGGCAGTGCAGGGCTTTTTGTGGCTTAAAATCCAGGGGTGAACTGAGAGGTGGTGCAAGCCAACACTCAGCCCCTGTGTCTGGCTTGCCTTGAGATGGGAGCTTAGCTTCTCCTTCGCAGGAGTGTCCTGGGCTGTCTCACAGGGATGGGGTAAGGGTGTGAGCCATGGCAGCAGCGGGTGCTTGGCTGGCAGGAGGAGCTGCCCCATGCCAAGGTCACCGGGCAGCTCATGGCCAAGGTCACCGGGCAGCTCATGGCCACTGCAGCGAGGCTGAGCTGCAGCTCTGCTTCTGCAGGAGGAGGATCCAAGAGGCTCCATGCATCCCACTGTGCCTTCACTCTTACAGCAGCTCCCTGGCAGAAAGCATCCCTTCATTCCCCAGCCACCTGCCCTGCCACACACCTGTGTGCAACATCTGTGCCTCTGTCCCCAAAGCGGGGAAACGTGCTGGATCCCCTGGGAGAGAGAGCAGGGCCAAGCCCACTCCATTTTCTTGATATCTTATCATACTTTTTATTTTTAAAATATAAGAATAATATTTCTCTTTGCCTGAGTCGTGAGCGCTCTGGGTGGGTTTGCAGCCCTGCTTCTGGGAGAGCATCCAACGTCCTCGGCCGTGTTTGGAAAGGGTGGCTCCGCCAGCCCCGCCGCTGATGACATTGGCAGCTGCGGCAGATTTGGCCCACGGACCTTGCTCTCCTCGCTGATTTTCATCCCATCTCTCATGGTTTTTTCCACCCGACCTCCTCCCTCCAGGACAAAGATAATCGTCTTGCTGACTGCTCCCTGCCTTGCTGTCCCCCAGCAGCAGGTGCCACGCGTGTGTCCCCGCCGCAGCCACCACGGCCCCTGTTTTCCAGCGCTGCCACCAGCCGAAACCCGGCATCCTGAAACCCGGCATCCCGAAACCCGGCAGGAAGCTCCCTCCTTTCCCATCCCTCCCCAGCCGGGACTCTCCTGTTTTTAGCAACTTTTTGCACTACCGCGAAGGTAAAGAAGTCTCTCCCCAGCCCAGGACTGGTTCGGGAATCCCACATCTCTCTGGCTATAATGGTGTGAAAATGCTCATGAACTGGAGGGTCACAGCATGCGGGGCAGCCCCATCCAGGCAGAGGCTGGGCAGGGACACAGCATCCCTAAGGCTCTGGGAGGAGGCACAGAGCAAAGTCTGGTGGAGCAACCTGCAGCCTGCCCCGGCCAAGGAGCAGCAGGGAAGGAAGGAGACGTGCTCCCTGCAGGTACAGTGCAGCGAGGAAAACCAGAAAAAGTGGGTTAGCTCCTACACTAATGGCTCTGCAAGCCCCCTGTGACAGCATGAACATGCTGCCTTCCCGAGGGGCTGGAGCTGTGTCCAGACATGCACACACAGGGTGTCCAGGCCAGCTCTGACCATGTCTATGCTGGTGGCAGAAGTGTCCTTGCAGCCACGGGGCTCGCAGCCACTCCTGTTCGACTGGTCTCCACTGGTGTCAGTGCCTCTCAGTCAGACAAATCTTGAAGGGACCCGCCTGGCCCTTTCCCCACCCCAAGCTCTACAAATACACAAAATTTGAAGGCCAGGTTTTGTGAGCAGAAGAAAACAGAAACCTCTTTGATGTAGAAAAAAATAAAAATTAATCAGCATAGAAGTAAATTATGATTTCAGCTCATACTGCTGCTGCAAAGATGGTTTTTCTCCCTAGGTTTCTCCAGTCCAGCTGTGTCTTCCTGCATGGAGACCAGTGCTTTCTGGAGATCAGCCCTCTCTCTTCACCATCTCTAATGCTGGGCTGTGTGCTATCGTTGTCTGTATCAAGCAAACAGAAAATTCTCTGCTCGGTGTCTCCCTTATACAATTTATAGGAGTATAACAGGAAAACAGACAATTCCCTATGAAAAGACCATAAATCTCTTGTCATGTCTTGGCTGCACCTCAGCACAGATTTAACCTGATACCCTGAGTCCCCTCACCAGTGTAAGCAGTTTCCTGCATTTGCTGCTGCTTTGAAAGCACCTAATTCTCAGATGTTTGTATTTCCCATGATAGCAAACCCAGCTGCTTTCTTTCCCCATTTTGGCACTCAGAGCTGAATCAATCTATTGTCCAAACAGCTGAAGTTAGCATTGCTGTCCCCCTGTTTAAGGGGCTTCCACTTCTTGCCAACTGCTCAGAGCAGCTCAGCACCTCCGGGCTCATTCCCATTTGATGTGCAACAGCAGCAACACTGGAAGTCCCAAATCTGTCCTTCAGAACTGCAGAGGTGGCTTGGAAAAGTCGAGATACGCTACACTGGGTGCGATTCAAAGATACATTTAAGTTCTTTTAACTTTCAGTTAAAAAGACATGAAGCTTCTGCATCTAGGATCTGAGATCTTTAGAAAACAATGAATATTAAAATCACAAGACCTAGCAAAGCTGTCATTATTAACAGCCATTTTTTGAGAACACCAAATGGCTGGGCAGCCAAAGGCCAGGTTAGGAGATGTGTGTAGCAAAGGCGTCACCCTACTCACAAAAACAGGTCTTTCATAATTCCTTTTTGTGTGCCAGTTGGAAGAATGCTCTTGTAAGGAAGATATTTACCTGGATTGCTCTACAGCTCAGCATCTGATTTCAAGCTCTGCTGTGGTTTTTATCCTTGGGCTCAAAGGACTGATGTTCCAACACTTTCTGCTTCAGTTCCCCGTTTGAAAACTAAAGAAGTCACTGATCTCTCAAAATGGCCAAGATTCTAAAATTTTCTTTCATTTAAGTTTCCAAAGAACTTAGAAAAGTCACATAGACAGAGCTGTAAATTACAAAATATTTTTTTTTATATGAACTTTGTTTTGAACCAAAATCTCCTCTTTGACTCACCGTCCTTAATTGACACTGGCACGTTCTTTCCTTCATGCCTTAATTTGCTTCAACATAAATTAATTAAAATGTAAATTAAATGATAGCTTGCGGGGAGATTGTGATTACCATAATTTCATCTTTCACTGCTACATCCCATGGTACCTACAGGTCTGTGCAACAGGTATGCCAATTAATAGCAGACAATAAAATTGTCTGCAATCATTTACCTCTTTGCTGCAGATTATTCAGTAAATGTTGTCTTGCAAAATTAGTATATGAGTGTCTATCTCAAATCTCCAGCTCCTCCATCACATTGAGAGGTGAGAGGATGAGGTCTTCATTCAGCAAGAAAAAAGAGAAAGATGTCCAAAATATTAGACAAACCTTTAAGAAACTTTACAAAATATTTTCCATGTGGTAAACAGATGGTTGTTGAGGTAGCTAAATGAAGCAGAATATTTAAAGTTTTCTTTTTTTACTGTACCTTCACCAGGGTCTAGCTGAGAATGGGTCAGCCTCTCTACTATCCCTGTGTGTTCAGACCCATTGAGTTCAGAATGTCTTTAGACTGAAATTACCAAGTGTTATAAAGAATGTCAGTAATTAACTTGATTATTCCAAATCTGAAGACAGAGATGGGAGAGTCATGTTTTTGCTTGCTTACCTAGAAAAGGTAAACAAATTATTTCTAACAGAGACATGAAGAAAAAAATCACCAGAGCATTTCCAACAACTCTGAAAAAAGTGCAGTTTATCAACAGCCATCATAAAACCCATAAGTTTGTTTGAAAAAAAAAAAAAAGGTAGTGGAAACTCAGGCTGTTTATTGCCAGAAAAACCCAGAACTTATGATCTTCACTGTCTGATAAGCCCTAGGAACAGCCATAAATTTGGCAGAGAGCCTTCAGCAGGGCAACAGCCACAGCCAGGGCACTGAAAGTGTGTTACTCAGGGCCACTCAGGTTCTGAATATCTCCAAGGATGGAGACACCACCACCTCCCTGAGCAACCTCTTCTGGTTTTCAGTTACAGTCAAGGCTGAAATAATGGGAGAGTGGGAAGAAACAGCTGCCTTGTGTTCAAGACATGAAGAATCACGGAATCACAGAGCAGTTTGAGTTGGAAAAGGTATTAGAGATCATCTTGTTTCAACCCTCTGCCATAGCCAGGGACACCTTCCAGTAGGCCAGGTTGCTCCAAGCCCCATCCAGGTTGGCCTTAAACAGTCCCAGGGATGGGACATCCACAGCTTCTCTGGGTAACCTGTGCCAGTGCCTCACCACGCTCACTGTAATTAATTTCTTCCTGTTTCAATGTGGAAAGAGGGGTTTTGAAATCCTGGCAGCCCTCCAGTCCTCCTTGGAGCCAGGGAAGTGAGGTGAGTTTTCCCTGTGGGATGTGGGCTGCAGGCACAGCTGCAGCCTTTAGTGCAGGGCACGCAGGCAGCTCCAGCCACATCTCCAGCAGCTCACCCAGAACAAGCCCTCGGTGGCTCTGGGTCCGTGTGGAAAATCAGCTCTTGTGCCATGGTGCTACCTACATATGCAGCAATTTGTCCAGTCCCTGCAGTCAAACAAGCCTATTTTTGTAGGGCTGCTGAAAACATGACCCTTAATTACTGCCTTCAGCAGGGAGTGGGATTATCCAGCAGATGAGAGAAGCAGCCTTGGTGCTCTCAGGGATGACACATTGGCCGGCTGAACTCCAGTCAACAGTCCTGCTCTGACTCACAATTTGTGCCCTCTCCAAAAGTAATAGTGCTGTTTTTTAAATTTATGGAAGAGTTTATCCCTTGTACTTTTGTAATCATTTATTTCTTGGCTCTTTGCATGAAATGTTAAGGAAAAAAAAAAAAAGAAGGACTGGCTTTCATCCTGTGGCATGGTCACTGAAAATTCTTAGTGCTGCTATGGTATGAAAATGATGCACCTAGTCCTACAGAGATGGGACAGAAAGCTGCAGAAGGCCTCAGACCTGTCTGTGTCATAGGCACCTCTGCGGGAAACAGAGCCAGACTGAGGAGTTACAGCCCATCAGAAGAACCTGCTCAGGGCAGAGGAAGGCAGGAAGAAGGGAGATTATCAACCCTTTTCAAATGGTGAGTGTGTTTAGGCATTGCCAAGTTAGAGCAGAACACCTCCCCTTTCCAGCTTTTTAATGCATTTTGCTTTTGCAGTGCTTTCCCTTCTTCCCTGTTGCTTGCTCTTGGCCACTGAGTGATATTAATGTGAGTTTTTCTTAACTAGGACTCTCCTACTTGTGTCCCTGCACTAGAGTGGCTCCACACATGTCCTGGAAAACCAGCAATTTTTGTTTACACAGGGATTTTTTTCCATTCTTTAACTTTTCCAAATTGAAGTTTTGAAAGGTTAGACAGTGGAAAAAGGAAGATTTGGAAAAAATATCTGAATATTGTACTTTCCCTGGCAAGCATATGGAGGAAAAGTTGAGAGGAGGTGGTGATGAGGGTAGGGAGTGGAAAAGAAAAACTTGACTGAAAGAAAAAAAAATTATTTTGAAAATTGACAAGTGGAGACAAAATCAATATTTTCATATTTCCTGAAATTTCTCATGAAACTGCTGTTTTGCCAAAATTGAAACTTTCCAGTCAGTCCCCTCCCTTTTGTCACAGTTAAGTATATTTCCATTGGAAAATACACGTGTATCAAATCCAGGATGAAGAACAAACTAATGCTGGAATGCCATGTCCAGGGCACAGGGTGGGAGTAGTGGGGAGCTGGAATAGAAAAGATGCTTATTATATTTGCAAATAGCTCCAGCATGGGACAGGCAAATCTGTGCTGAATCATTAGCGTGTGTAAAGTTACCCCCCAAAAATCAGAGAAATATTCTGAAAAAAGGATGAAATTCGATTAGGAAAAATTTGAACTCTTAGCTACAGGAAGGAACAGGCTTTCCTGCTTTTGGGAGATAAGAAGCTACTTTAGTATCAGCTGGGTAGGAAAGGAGCTGAAGGTTTTAGAGGGTCACACCTTGACTGCAAATCAACATTGCTGTTGTAAAAGAGTCAGACCCTGTACTGTGACACACAAACAGGATTGCAGCTGATAACACACATGAAGTAACTCAAGTCTGTTTAACATCAGTAAAATTTTAGCTTCAACTACTGCATTCAGCTGGGAGGCATTTTAAGGTCTTGAATTCACTGGAGAGAGTTCAGAGGAGACAACAGCTGGGGCGAGCAAGGACCCAAAACCACAACTTGACCTTGGGAAGGTCAGAAGAGGTGGGCATGTTCTTCCTGGAGAAGAGAGGAAGAATTCAAAGGAAGTAAAGAAAAGAAAAAAAAATACATTTTTCCCCATAACAGCTGTGGGTAGAAAAAAAATAATGTGCTCAAGTTACAGCAGGGGAGATTCAGACAAAACCCAGCAGAGCTTTGGGCTGGTGCAGTTGGAGCTGCTGAGCAGAGGCATGTGGGGGTCTCTGTCTCTGGATTTTTAACTAGAGACTGGACAAGTACTTTAAGAAATAGCACAGCTATGTCATCCAAGATGGCATCTTGTCAGTGCCCTTCCACCCAGTTTTCTGTGATTTTTAACAGTTCAGCAAGTAATGATTTTTAAAAGAGCTCCCAAAAGACTTGCAGCTTCCTGAAGACGCCCAGACCTTCTCTCTTTCTGCAACCTTTTCCCACTGCCTTGTATTTCCACTGGCTTCAGTGAAACGAGGGTTTGCTGGCTGCAGCTCTTGGACCACATCAATGACTGCTCACAGTCAAACATTTAATTTACCTCACAGCCACGCTCAGAGCCTTGGGAGTGAACAGCTATTTTTAAAGCCACCAGCCTGCCACACTGGAACGTTTGGTTGTCAGTAGAGAGTGTGCTCGAAGAAATAATGACTGCCTTTTTATCCAGAGACTATTATGGCTTATGTTTAAAGTACACTAAAAAGCATGTTTCTGTGTGTTTGTATGGAAGGTATATTTAAGGCAAATGTCCCTCCAACTCTACTCAATAAGCAAAGAACACACAGAAATATTCCACTCCTGACATTTTAAAAGCTCTCTGATGTTCTTTTCTTCCTTTAACAATGAGGCCAATTTTCCTTTTCTGGCTGCCAGCCTGCCCTCACTTTTTCTTTTAGTATCTCTTGAAATTACCTTGACCTCACCTTTGAGCACTCCCTTCTCCAGGACACTGAGCTCAGGTGGTGTGGGAGGTGTTGCTGATGGAGGGATGAAAGAGCAGACATCACCATAAGGATGAGAATATTATCAGCACTTGCTCTAATGAGGACCCAGCAACCCCCTGGGGCCACCATTAATATTGATCCTCTCACCTCTGTCCTGTCGCTTGCCAGGACTGCAAATTTGTGATGCTTTCTGGCCATACTTCTCCACAAAGGACTGACTGACTGTCCCCGTGTTTGGGAGGGGACAGAGAATGGACCACATTCAGTCTCAGCACCTTTCCAGCCATCACCTTCATGGCACAGCTTGGTCTCTTGATGTTTTGCTGCTGACCTGACAGAGACAGATATAGATTGCTGCTGCCACACACTCACCCTCACCAAAAAGAGGGTACCCCCTTTCTCACGGCTGAAAAAAAAGCTGTCTTCTCCTCTCACCTAGAGGTTTAAATACACCCACAAAAAATAATTAAGAGCCTCTCCTTGATAAAAAATAGAAAAGTCATCTACCAGCCCAGAACGGAGTGTGTCTGTGCCAAGGGAACTGCATTCTCATTTTGTAGGTACAGGTTCAGAACAGCTCTCCAGCTGCACCAGTTTCATGTCAGGCCAGGTCTAACACAAGTTTGTCACTGCCCAGGGACACCTGGGTGATGGACTTTGAGACCAGCAGCCATGCTCCACCTGTAACTGCTTCTGTAAAAAAATGGCATAGCCCTGAGGCTGGTGAAAGACTTCTCCTTTGCCATCACTGTGAATGAAAACCTCTATTCCTCCCTCTGACAGCAAACACCACTGATCCAACCCCATCAGCACAGCTCACTCCTGCTACAGCAAAGGCTTCCCTCTGGGCAGCCATCCTCACTGGCTCCTGGCCTGATTTTTGGGTCATGGCTATACTTGAAAGACGAATCAGATTCAAGTAGGGTGTTACTTGTAAGTGGAATCCCCACTCTTAAATATCTCAACTCATCTCAAGTGTGTTGTGTTAAAACAGAACAGGACATTGAACACAGAATAAAATATCTCATGCATAAAAACAGGTAACTGCTCTGGAAAAAGCTATTCCTGGGTAATTCCAGACCAGCTCTGAGCATACCAGTGGCCTTGGAAAATGGCACATTTGTGAGGTGTCAGGAGACCCAGCCCATATCCATGAGACTGAAGAAACTTTGTAGGCCTGAAGGAGAAATGTTCTGCACCCTCTTAGCTCATATCCAGTGCACTTCTGAAGGCACTCTCTGCACAGCAATTATCAATTCCCACCTTGTTAAGGCTCAGACAAGTCAGGTTTTCAATTATTTTAACATCCTGGCTCTTCTGAATTACAGCCTAGGGACATTGTCTACAGGCAACTCCTACAGCTGGTTCACCTTCCAGCTGATTCAAAGGAGCAAGGAGAGCTGGAAATTTAGCTGGTTCTGCAGCTGTGGCGTGCCAGCAGTGGGACCAGGGGTAATTGTCTCCTTTCTAGTAGGAAATCCCTGCACATGTGACTGCCACTGATTTGGGGCAACTTTTTGAGCCAAGTCAGCTCCAGAGGGTCTGATTTTTGTATTTGGGGAGATGTGTGCCAGCAGTTAGCATAGCCATGAAACTACAGACGATGATGGAAGGGGAGAGAAGACAGACCCAGAGATCCAGACGGGTCTTCACAGTCACTTTGCCCTGCCCTCAGCTCTCAGGAGGTGCTCGAGATGCAAACATGAACACTACCCAACAGTGCTGAGGACAGTAGCCCCACAGAGAGGAAGGAGGTAGAAGACTTTGAGAGACTGGCAGATCCACAGAGGATGTGTGGTGTGGGGTAACATTACACCGTGGGTGACAGCAGACATGTTTTGAGGAGATTTGAGCAATGAGACTTCTGTAGGTTGATGAATCATCTCTCTTTCCAGTAGACAGAGGTAACACCCCACTCCTTAGAGCTCAAATTAGGGCTGTGAAAATAGCTGAGGTTTTTTGGCTTTAATCCCAAATCAAAATATTTTAAGAAATCAGAACGACCTGAAAAAAAAAACCCTGTTATTCTTTTGGGCTAAGTAGGCTGGTTTGAGCCACCCATCCCTCTCCTTCTGTATGGTGATACTGCAGAAATATTTATGTATAGAAGCACTTATTTTGGCTCACTTGAAGAAAAAGGAAAAAAAATAAAAGAAAGAAAGAAAAGAGAGGGCTGTCTTCCCCCTTGCTACACATAACTTCAGGAGACTTCCCTCCCTGAGCTCTTCACAGCAAGTGGTTGGTGTCCTGGAGCTCTGGGCCCTATCGAGGTGTTACCGTGGTGCAGATCAGTGTCAGGAGCACTGGAGGCAGGGCTAAACTCACAAGTACACAGAAGGTGATGGCAACCCTGTAGGGTGTCCAGAGAGGGGGAGAAATCAGCACTGAGCCCATGCCTTAAAGGAGTTCCTTGTTCACTCTTCCAAAGACCAATGGGATTTGCCATGACCAGGAGCCATCACAAGGTGAATACACAGGAGCTCTGCTGTGAAGAAGTCAGAATTGAGCCACATGAGGAGAAGAGCTTGTCAGTACTGGGCAGGAAACCAAAATTCTACTTTATAGCAAAAATCCTGTTTAAAAGTCTCAAAAATAGACCAGAGTTCAACTAAAAATTTGAGTCAAATACTTAAGTAAGAATTTTAGGGCATCTGTTTTGATATAAAAGCCGAATTTGAGAACAAAGCCTTTCTGACCTCTTCTCCATCCTCAGCAATTTCACTCAAGTGATATCAGATTATCAAAATAGAGTAATTTTAAAAAAAAACCCATTCCTGCAAAAAAATTCATTTTTCTGGTGGAAAACCATCTATTATTACTTTTTCAAACTCAGTCTAGAGCTAGGATTTATTTGGTGTTCTATGTGATGAACTAGGAACCCATGACAAATGCATGCATATGACCAAATCCACAGGAAAATATTACTAGGAAGAGGAAAAAACAGTTACAAATTTTATTTGTTTTATCATGAGTTCTGGTTATTTTTATGGAGTAATAGGATGTTGGCAACATGAATTTTTTTTTTCTTATTAAAGCAAAAGTCAGAAAGCAGTCCTTAACTGGTATTTATTAAAACTCGTTTTAAGCTTCTCCTTCAATTTGAGGTTTCTCAAAGAGGAAAAAAAGCTCTTTAAAAGCTATTTACATTGTTTTCAGAGAAGTGTGATTTCTACCTTGTCAGCAGGCCCTTATGCTCTCAGGCAAGGCTTGCTCCAGTTGGAGCTTTGCAGTCCTGTCACTTCAAGACTGAAAAAGAGCAGTTTCTTCCCTTCTCACCATTCCAGTGGTGGCAATGGATGGTTAAAACTAGGGGAACAAAATAATTTTTCTCCTAAAGCCCGTCATACTGTGGTGTAGGAGAATGGTGTGACAAGCACAAACAGCTTCATGCCTTCCCCTAAAGCAGTGTCCCTCTGCAGTGGTTAAATTGACCCCTTGGGGCCCTTTCATCTGCATATCCATCACCTCCTCTTCTCCCAAGCATTGCTGTTCCCCTCAGATATCTTGAATGGTCCAAGCACCTCCTCCCTGGGCACCAAAACTCCTTCCTGGCCCTTAATTTCCTCACCTGGAAGGCACATCCACACTCTGCCCAACCTGGCCTCGTTGGTGTTGCTGTGTTTGGGACTGCCCACGGATGCCACAACCATCTGTCCCTCTTTTTGGTCCTTGGGGGACCACGTTGGGGAAGGCACATCCCACCTGTGGCCACCTTGGCTCCTGACTCCTCTCCCCTCACAGGCAGCCTGGCCCTGGCTTCTCCCTAACACAGGGAGCACACTGGGAATGCCTTTCTGTCAAGAGACTGCCATATACAGCACCAGTAAAGTCTGAGTTACAGACAGTTTTGAATTGGAGGAGAAAGGAAAAATATTTAGCAAAATTATGTAACTGAAGTTCAAAAATAGCCTATTGCCATCTGGTTCTGCTATTTTGACAACCAAAAAACCCTTAAGTCTTTATACAGCTAGATATACTGTTTGCAAACTCAGCCAAATTTTTTACAAAATGTTGAATTTCACATGCCGGATTTACCTCTGGAGTTTTTTGAACCAGCTTTGCCTGTGCACGAGCCATACCCAGTCATACATCTCGATTCCAAGTCTGCCATTAATATTTAAACACTGTCATATTCCTGTAAAAACAGTGCACAATGTCAGGAGTTTGCATTAAAAACATTTAAATATAGTAAAATATAAAATTAAATAATAATAATAAAAATGCAACTCTCTCAAACACTGTGGATTAATCCCCGACCTGCTGCCCTGCCTCCATTGGCCATCAGGAGACAGCTATTTTAGCAGCCCAAGTTGTAATGGAAACATCATTCTCAAGCTGTTCCATTTGCTAAAGCAACTGGGAATTGCAGAGAGCCTGAAACAGTGCCCAGACATGACCTTCCCTGTTAAACAGAGGACAACTTCATGCCATCTGCACCCAGCTGAAATGTCAGCATGGAAAGGAGCATTGCCCTTAAACTCCTCCAGGCCACAGGATGGGGACAGAGCCCAGCCCAGGGTGGGGTAACAGTGTGCCAGGAGCTGTGGCTACCCAGCCTGTCCCAGGTCAGCCACACAGCAGCCCTGCTTAGGTCTATTATTACAGTGACTACCAACCTTACCAGCAAATCCCAGGAAACTGCCTTCCTACAGCTGCAATTGAATCTCAAAAGTTGGGCCTCAGTGAGAGCGACTTGTGTGGAAACCTTTAGAATCCAACATCAGTTATGTATTCCTCAGTAATGGGAGAAAATAAAAATGCTCTCAAATGGAGTCCCCTGTCACCTAGCCTGAACCTGGTCCCTGCAGCAGGGATGAGGGGCAGCAGCCTACCTGCTCAGCTCTCAGACTGGCCCCCACAGGTCTGGGATAATGATTTCCCCAACCACACACCACGGAAAGACTCTTTCCCTTCAGCAGTTTTATGTGCATTGCATTTCAACCTCATTCCATAGGGTTCATTATCCCTGAGTTGCTTCCTCTGCACCACCTGGCGTTACACACCTATTGCCTGCCCTGGTGCTTTGCAGTCCTGAGCCCTTTCCACACTTGCCTTAGCAAGGGACATGGGGTGGTCTCAGCATAGCCCTCTGTCACTTCTGGAGACATCATCCACCTCCACTGATGCTCACAGGTGCCCAAACCTGGCCTGAGGCAAAGCCTGGGACCCACCCATTTGACTCCAGGAGCCTGACTGAGGTGGCAAGTTCAAGATGACAATTCCAGCTGACAAGAAGTTTTAAAAAAAGAACAAGGTTTTATACTGCTATTTCTGACAAAAAGCACTAAGCAGCATTTTTTTTTGTTTTAAACTGATTTTTTTTTTCTTGAAAAGAGAAAGTCAAGAGGTGAGGAACCCCATGGTCAGACAGAAGTTTCCCTCCTTCCATCTGTCTCCATAACGTGCAGCCTTCACAGCAAATCTCCCTAAAGGCAGAAGAGGGGAGAATCTGAATTACCCAATAAAATGTTAAAATTAAACAACCAAGAACTGACAAAGTACGTAAATTGCTCATGGAACACCATCTTCCCACCAAATGCTCCACTGCTGGTGGGGATTATTAAAATTCTTGATGAAGTTTCTCCTTTGGTTCAGGACAAAATCTTCTGTCAAAGCCAGATCGTTTGGTTACTCTCAGAGCTTTCTAGTCCCCTCTGCTTTTGAAGGGCTTAGTTTTGTTTCAGAAGGGAATCACTTTTTCCCTGTGGTTTCAGGCCACATGGAGTGCACATCAGCCCCATACTTTGTCACCACCGTGTACAGTTCTGTAAGGCACCATCATCTCTTGTGTGTAATTAAGACAAACGAGCAGCAGCTACCAGTGCAGAGGTTAATTGCAATTCCCTTCACAGCTCGGGCAGCACAGTGGAGGTGGAGAAATGCAGTCACACACAGTCATCCATCACCTCCAGCCTGCTCCCAGGGAAGGTGGATGTGCAGAGGTGCTGTCTTCCCTTAACTGCTTTGAGTGCTTTGGGATGGGTGCTGAGCAGGGCACCCCAGCCAGAGCTATGCCTTAGGCTGGAGCAGAGGGGGATCCCTCTCTCTTCACCAACTCTACAAGGAACCTGCTCCTACTTTCCAGAACACAGTTTGGTGCCTTAGATTAGGCAGGGTAATCTCTGGCCATGCACAGGGCTCTGTCTCCTGTCACTCCCTCTATTTCCCAGCAGGCAGGATAGATCAGGAAACCTAACATTTAACTTGCAAGCTGTCAATTTACTCTACAAGCTACCCAGGAAGGACAGGTCTCCAGGACTGTCATTCTAATGTAGTTACCAATGTGATTTCCAGAGAACAATCAACTCAGGAAGGCAGCAGCCTCCAACCTGCAAACTCACAGAAAGCATTTCTGGAGAGGGGCTCTTGGTACAGCCTTTGTGATGGGGAAAGGAGGGTCCTACCACTGGTATAAGCTATCAGGGATGGGGGATTTTTCACCTATGCTTCCTAAAATAATGAAATTTCTGTACAGATTTGTGTGTTTAGCCTGGAGGAATTAGAGCAGCATCTGAGCTGTCCTGGGACAGATCTGGGTGATGTGGGATGTTTGTCAGGTTACACTATTGCTTGTTGAAAGGTTGCAAAAGAAGTCAAGCTTGAAGCAGGTTTCACATAGTGGGAGGTCAAAGGATAGTTGAGGAGAAATTGGAAGAGCAGGGGGTGCTGACATTTCATTTTCCAGTCAATTGGACATGTGCTGAATTCAAAGATGCATCAGGACTCTGCATTCCCCTGCTTACCAGATACTGAAGACTTCATTTTACTTTGGAGCACCTGATGAGCATCTCATGAGAGACTGATGAATTCACAGCACTTTGTTAAGAGTTACTGAAAATATTGGTATTTTTTGACCTCAGTCAAACTATGGTTACAGCTGCCCTGTGAGGCAACAGCAGCAAGACAATGAGTTTGTAAAACCAATTCATAGAAGTATACCAGAGATTTCTGGTGTAATAAGGCATCCTATGACGTTCGTCAGGATGTCCAGAGGCTGGAAACAAGGTAGGGGGGGTGAGCCCATGTCCCAGTCAAATCTGCTTTGAGTTATCCAAGACTGTACCTGCAGTTTTTGCTGAGCAGAGACACATTGTGCAATGTGAGTGAGACACCAGAGCTGTTGCTCACTTGTGGCAGGTGAAGTCTGGAAAGAGGTAACAGCCTTCCTGGAAGCTGTGGTCTTGTAGGTAAAGAAACTTGTGGATTAAAAAACCATTTTGAACATCTTCTTGGAGCTGACACTGCCTACATGTCAATGGGAACAGACTTGGCTAACTTCTCATGTGTGGTAGGAAAATAGACAGCTTGGCTGCTGTTAGGGATTAGGAGCCTGCAATGAAGTTTCCCAACTGATCAGCAGGTTTTAAGGAAAAGAGTTTCTAGACAGGAATAAAAACCTCTTTTACTATTCCATTTTCCTGCTGCTGGCTCTGGCCTGGCATGTGCAGGCTGCTGCCCTGCAGAATGCCCAGTGACCCTGGCACAGGCATTGCCCCACACCAGCCAGGGACATTACACAGG
Source organism: Sturnus vulgaris (assembly GCF_052056855.1). Classification (NCBI taxonomy): domain Eukaryota; kingdom Metazoa; phylum Chordata; class Aves; order Passeriformes; family Sturnidae; genus Sturnus; species Sturnus vulgaris. The sequence continues at coordinate 38,460,713 of NC_142248.1, forward strand.
GCTTGTTCAATTGTCCCAACTGGGACCTCACCCACAGGCTGGCCAGGAGCCCAGGCTGGCAGCTCTTCCATTTCCTTCACACAGGCTTCACCCACAGTGGAACAGGAGGCTGTTCCCAAGCCCTGGGAACAGCCCACTTGACTCCAGCACAGCCTCTCCCTGATCCTGTCAGAAGACTGTGGGGCAGATGCTCCCTGCCTGCCACCTCCTGGGAAAGCCTTGGGAAGCCTGTCTCTCCTCTACTTCAAAAAAACCCTCTACACCCACAAATTGTATGAGAAGTGGTCAATGCCTGTAGAAACAATGCCTACAAGGATGAACCAGTCATCACTGTAGGCTGGTGTCACCACTGAGGAGTTTGTCTCCGGCTCACAAAGAAACAGTATCCCCTCTGTGCCAGACATTCAGAAGCCTGGGAAAGTCTCTATTTTGATGCCCACCCTAAAGAACAGGGTCAAGTTGGAGATAGCTTGATCCAGAGAGCTGCAGCAAGGCTGGTGGATAGAGCTGTAGCAGAGAGCTTTGGTTGCCTCTGAGAGAGTACACGTTCAGGAAATATAGGAAGGGAAACAAGTTGGACTCATGCCCTGTTCTGATTCTTTGTGTATGAGAAGCTGGAAGTATTTTGTTTTCTGCTTTTCATACTTAAAAGAAAAGAATCCAACATCAAGTTGTATTTTGGCAGAGGTTTCCTCAGAAGATCTAGAGAAGTAGAGTGGGAGGTTTTGCAGCTTCTAGTGAAATGGGGAGAGGAGGAGGTGTTGAACTGAAAAGATTTTTTTCTTCCAACTGTTGGTTGGGAGTGGAGTTAGATAAATGTTAGCTAAATACAGATTGCTTAAAACATTTTGTAGGAAAAGCAATTCGAGTTGAAATTCATCAGCTTTTACTTGCACTGTCATAATACTATTAATTCTTCAGCAAAGAAAAAACAAACAGGGTAGACAAGACCTGAATTGCTAATGTAAAAACAAGAAACAAAACAATTTTTGTACCGTCTTCAGACAAAGAAGATGACTGAGTGCCCATTTCTCCTTAACTTCGCACATTCTGTGCTACTTCTCTTACCGTAAGCATGAGAGAAAGGATCACATGGGACTTAAACTTCAACCCATGGCAGTACAAGATGCCTCATCCTCTTCTCAGGGTACTCACAGTGCACAGGACCAGGGGGAGTTCTGACCTGACAGTCAGGTTTAGGAAGTACAAGCATACAGGCTGGGCAAAATTGATTTCTCAGGCTTAGAAATGCAGATGAGGATTGGAGGCTCTAGGTGGACAAAGCTGACAACTCAGCCTGTCAGAAGGTATCTCTTAGATGGAGAAAAAGCATTCTGATGGCTATTTATGATCCTTGAACCAGTTAGTGGTCCCCTACTGACTGACCCTAACCAGAAGTCAATTTGATGAAGAGCAGGTCTGGAGAAACAGATTGACTGCAGATTGGTTTCCACTGTGGCCCTTCAGGAACACCAGCTGGAAATTCAGCTTGGGTCATCAGCAAGGTGGAGGGAGCAGTGACCTGCTCAGCAGCAGGGAGCACAGCCAGGAGCAGGTTGCACCACGCTGAGGAACAAGGAAGCAATGAACTTCTGAGACACCCTGGCTGAAGGAAGAGGGGACACTGCCCTGCCTCTGAGTGACACCAAGACACAACGACCAGCAACGAGTGCAAGACCCTTGACATGGACTAGGCTGTTGGAATCGTCCAGCACTATCCATAAGAAGGGTGCAGACAGAAAGCAGAGACAAGTGCTGTCATATGGACACAAGAGCTCTCATGTCATCAAAAACTCTGTTACGGCAAGATTCCAATGCCAAACCTTCCACAGACAAGGTGACTGCACAAATAAGGACAGATAACAATGAAATAAGCAACATCAATAAGCATAACAACAGGGAACTGTTTCATACATTAGAATTAAAGACAGGAACTTTGCCAGTGAATCGCTGGCAAGCTCTCACTTTTCTCCCCAAGAAAAATTAAGTGAAATGTGTATTACCAGAAAAATTTTTTCATCTTTACAAAGAGCTTGCATAAGTGCACCAGGCGGTATTGCCAAGAACCCAAATGCTTCTCCTACCCCCCAAGTAATTGTGCAAAAAGCAAATAAATAAAGCTTCTAAGATGCACAAGAAAAATTGAATTCCAGCCCTCAGACAACTTATCCACATGGGATTCAGTTCTCAATAATGTATGCTAGGCACATGCATGTGAATATTGCAGAGTTTTGTGATTTCCCGAGGACAGGAGATAAAAGGCAAAAATTATGTCAAAATACCACTGGAGAAACCCTCATGAAAATAAACAGGCTGCTCTGAATTCCATCACTATTAATAGAGAGAAGAAAAAGACTGATGAAAAGTATGTTCCAGATTGAAGCTGCAAAAGATCAGCTAGAGAAAAAGCTAAATGTTAGTGACAGCTTTGCCCAGGAACATGAGATGGCAAACACAAAGGAGTGTGTGTGATATCCCCCCCACACCTCAAGTTGCAACCACAGTGACTCAATCGCCACTGACATGGAAATGAAAGACAAAGAATACTTTAAGCAGACCTTTTAATTCATTATGTTGAATAGATATTACTTGAATCAAAATTCATTTTTATCATCATAAAGGTAGAATTTTATATTAATCATGAGCAAATATCACCTTAGAGGATTTCGAAGTGACTGCCAACAAGCACAGACTTAGAGAGCACACACCATTATATCCCTGCCCTTTTCTCTCAGCAAAGGCATCTTTGAAACAATGATGTATCTCCTTAGCTGAACCTGAGAAAGGAATCCACCCCAAGGATGGGGAAATTAAAAATTTCCTCAGCAAGTTTAAACTACAACAACAATCAGAATGAAAGCTTGCTGTTGCCTGTTCCAAGGCAATCCTTCTGGCACGAAGCAAAGCCCACAACACTGTCAAGAACAGGCTTCTAATGCAACTTGGGTTTTGTCCTACTCTTTCATTGACCATATTTTCCACATCCTTTAAATAAATGGAAGAACAGCAGCTATCATATGACCATTTCATATTGGTTCTCAGAAAGTCTTTGACAGGGCAGACAGAGATTTCACATGGCAGATGTCTGACACCAAGCAGTCACCACAGGTCACATGAAATGTCCATCCAGCCCAATGTCCTGGCTCCAACAGCAGCCAACAAGAGATATTTAGGGAAAGATCACAGGTATGGAGCATGCATAGAGTGATTTATTCCCCCCCCCCAAGGCATCCTACTCTTATTTCCCACCCCAAACACCTATGATTTAAGGTTTCACTGAGCCAGAAAACCACCCTCTCATTTAATTGCCGTCAGTGGATTTTCATTTTCCTTGACTACCTACTCACTTTGTGAGTTCTCGTAAAATTGTCATCTACATCCCTTGGCAACGCAATTCACAGATCAACTGCGTGGAAAAAAATAACCTCTTTTACATTTTGAGGCAACCTCCTGTTAATTACACTTGATGGTCTTCAGTTCTCACACTGACAAGAGAACGGTATGACATTCAGCTCTACCATTGCCTCCTGTGATTTCACAGACCTCTCCTATATTCCCCATTTCTCTCTTTCAGGTTGAACATTTGTGATAAGCTAGAAATATTCAGTTATCTAAATCTAGAGGAACTATCCAGACACCTAGAAATGTTCAGTGTTACTACAAGACCAAATGCTTTTCCTTCTCTGTACTGGAACCAATACTCACTCCTCAGGAGGAACTGGCCTTTCTCATGGTAACTGCACTCTAGGTTTGGAACAGTGACCTGGTCTTATCTAACAACATTTATATCCTGAGTGAGAAATAGGATGCAACAGCATACCAACAACCTAGCTTGAACCAGCCAGCAGCAAACAAAATCTTAAAATCAAAGGGAAAAGAAGTCAGTTTATCCTCAAAGGACCTCCCAGAAACAGGATTCTTGAGATTTTCTGATGCATTTACTTAGCTTTTCAGCAGTTTTCCTAAATCTGGTCGCTTCAGCCACTGTGGATAGCACTTTTGGGGTTTTTTTCCTCACTATCAGTAGTGGAATTACAGCACTAAGCTGCAGCTCTTTAGCAGTAGTGCAGTAAGCAGAGGTCAGACTGTTAAAGGAAAGGTAAACCCAGCCAACAGCAGTGAAATAGCTTTTATCATGAATGCCTGCTGCAGATGTTCAGAATAAAGTGGTTAGGCACAACAAAAACTGCTCAGATCTTACAGTGCACAGGTCCACATGCAGCTGTACAAGCAGCAGGGGAGGGAAAAATCGCCTTGGGTGTGTCCTACAAAACTTGGGCAAAAGGGTTTCTGAACAAACCCTATTATAGGCAAACCCCAAGTGAAAGCCTAGTGTCATCCCTGCAATATAAAAGCAAAGACATCAGGGATTTTATACTGGAGCAGCTTGAGAAAATAAAAAGCATTTGTGCATTTTAGGATTGCCTGGCTGGGAGAAGCTCTGCATCCTACATCTGTCAAGTGAGATATGTGTCAGGATGATCAGGGGGATGGGCTGGAGTCAAGTAAGACAATCCCTTCAGTATCAGCAAGGGTCTTGCATGCTGCCTGAACTTTCTGTGTTGCTAGAGCCTTTGTATTACAGCTTTTGGGTTTTGAGATGTCTCAATCCTGTGTCCAATCTCATGACACTCAGCGTAAATGATATTGTAATAAAAGGGCCTCAGCTGTTCACATGGCCAAAGAAAAGGCCTAATTTTATTTATCTGTAAAGAATTAAATAGAATCCTAAAAACACCCACCTTTTTGCCTTTGAATTGGACTGTTAATGTTACATTGACTTCTGTCTTCTGGTATAGCATTAGGAAAGCAAAGAGAGCCAATTTTAAAACATTTTCTATTGCAAACTTATATAACTTCACAAAATAATATTGCTAGACAACTTTGCATGATAGTTTACAGATCTGCAAGCTTTTAAGTAGCAGTCCAAAATTATTGTCTCCCAATATTGCCTGACTTTGGAGGAGCCTTGCCAGTTTCTATCAGCCAGGAAATCTGTTCCTTGGGCTCATTCACAGAACATTCTGAGCATCTTTGGCAAAACATTTGGCTCGAGGAAGAGAAGTAATCACTCTGAAATAAACTCCAAAATAAGTATATAGGCAGCAGTAAGCAAAATTCTACGGCAAATTCATTTTCATGGAGATGAACCAGTACCAAAATATCTACAACCTGGCATTTCAACATCCTCACACCCCTAACACAAAGCAAAACAGAGAATCTTGTTTGCTTATCCCAAGGTCCTCTGTTCCACCTGCCCTTTCACACCAAAGCTTTCAGCATCTTTATGCACACACATCCCCCCAGCTAGAATTTAGCTTCAGTTCTCCCTCCCTCTGGCTTCTCCTGTCCTTATAGAGGGTCAGAGAGGAATCACTCTGGTCTGCACAAGGTCCAAGGATCATTACCCACAAGAAAACAAACTCACCTCACTTTAACACTATCACAAAGCACAAAATAAAGTCATCAGCGATGCCTCTTTGTTGGTTTGCTTTACTAATTACTGCACACAGGTGTGGAGAAATCCACCGTGGTTAAGGAGTTTTGTTGGCTCACATATTCCAGCTGTAAACCATCAGCTGATCAGGAGTATTTACTTATCATTAGCACCAACTAAATTATAACCTTAAGGAGCTCTTAGTGACACACACCAAAAAAAATTGTGAAGGGATTTCACCTGCTCTATATCACTTCTCACCTTCCAAAAATAACGTGGCTTTAATGACTCCTCTTCAGTGGGGCTCTTTGCTGCCCACTGCCAGTTACACCCTGTTTTTTTACAGATGCCCTATGCAAAGAGAAGGATGATTTCTTTCTCAGACAAAATGAGATGTAAAGCCCTGGGCAGAGCTGTTTCACAGGTTATCTGCACAGCAGAAGTCCCTGCCAGTACTCCTCATCAGCCTATCTCCATCCCCAGGGGTGACACCTCCCTCTCCCTCTCCCACGGCAGTGCTGCGGCTTTGGGCACAGTCTCGTTTCCTGCGGCCTCTTTCCTTCCTTGTGGAAGGGAAAAAAAAAAAATCACGGAATAGAGTCGAGCCTCCTTTTGTTTGCCTCCCCCAGCATCCCTGAGTCACCGTGGAGGGTGCGTGGTGACACCGAGCCCCAGCCCCGCAGCCGGAGCACGGATTGAGCCCCTACAAACAAGCCATGGTTGTTTTCCTTCAGTTACAGCCTGAATCCGTCAATTACAATGTGATCCTCACAAAAGCAACATAAAGCACGCTCTCCACCTCTCTGTTCCAAGCCCACGTTTTCCTCCAGGTTACCAAATCCATGCCATCACTCAGCCTGTCAGCAGTGCCCCAAGGCCATTCCCCACTTGTGCTCAGCACTTCCCCCAGGGATGCTGCGGGACCCCTGCTCTGTGCCCCTGTTCCCCAGCAGGGTGATGCTGGGGGATCACAGGACAGCACCACCTCACAGAGGCCCCCGGTGAGGAGGCACGTACCAGGGTTTGCCACCCACCCGAGATATAAACACAGCCTCATCATCCTGCATTCACAAAGCTCATCTGGAAATCCTGAAACAACTCTCAGAAAAACCTGTGTGCCTCACGCTTTCTTTAGATACTATAAAAGTAAGTAAAATGTTTATGTGGTATCTGCTTTCAGCTTTTTGATAGCCTGTTTCTCCAGCACAGATAGAAAAAAATAAAGGGAGCTCTATAGGGAAGACATTGCACTGAGTAATATTTCTAAATCACTGATCAGTGAGGGAAATAAAGGGCCTTAGAGCTTGTTGCATACTGAAAGCAAACAAACAAACAAAAAAAGATTGTTGATTTTATTGGGACTCCTCTAGGCAGAGCATTTACCTAAAGTACAATACATTTTTATTGTACCACTGGGAGCTGGATGCAAATATTTATAAATCTTCCTTTGAGGAGGTTAGCACTCAGCTGTTTTAAATAGCTTTGTGTGCTATGAAAATCTTTAAACCAGACATCCCTCACATTTAAAAGATGCCTGCAGAGAGGCACAGGCCCGTGTTTGGAAAACACCACGTGTCCTCATGGATGAAGCCACCCTCCCCAACAGGAGGCTGAGGCTGCATTACCCTGCAGCAGACCCTCACTGATGATGTGTGGATGAGGACCCACTGAGTCTGGACCAGCTCTGGAAGGGCAGAGCAGAGCTGGGCATCAGTGGAATCCCCTGGGGCAGGCTGGGGGAAGCAGCTCCCCAACCCAGGTGCACTGGATGCTGTGCCAGGCAGAAACACAGGGGCTCAAGGATGCTGCAGCTGGTGGGGTTAGCTGCTGGCCACTCTAACAGGAACAGAGTTAATTTGTTTAGAACTCATTCGGGTATCTCTGCACTCACCATGCTCTCTTTGGAACTGCAAAGCCAGCACACTGTTGGTAACATGCAGCTGTGCTAAGGCAGTGGCAGACCCAGGCTGTAAGTGAGGTAAGGAGTGCAGGAAGGGGTTATCTTATAACCCCTGATATGTTGGAAGAACTGGACAAACTGTGGCCCAGAAAGGGTTTGGATACCCTACAACTTGTCTTTTTTGCAGTTGTGTTAATTTATCATCATGGATGGAGCTTGCATAGGCTGTGGAGAGCACACAGGGCTGGCATGCAACCTGCTCGGTGGTGCTTAGCTGCACTGAACTGAAATCAGTCACTGGGGCAGTATAGCTCAGTGTTCAGGCCACACAGGAATTAATGGGTGTCTTTTGAAACAGCTTTCTCCTGTACATTGAATGAAATATTCTTTGTCTCTTTTGGTGCAGAAATTGAAGCCCAGCTTCTTACCAAGCAAAAGCAAGTTGTTCTTCAGACGGCCTTATGGGACCCCTTGCTGATGACGTTTTGCATGCTAAAAGTCTGCATGCATTCAGGAGGAAGCTGGAGAAGTTCCTGGGAAAGGAACCTACAGAATGTTGCTACATGCACACTGCAAACCAAAAATGTTTAGCTCAGGAAGCCCTGAGCTGAAAACGGTTGGAGGCTGGAGAAGTATCTGATGTATCTGTTTTCTTCTTGCTTTTCTCTGCACACCCATTTATGATGCCTTTCAGAGACAGGGTGCTGGGCTGGAGAGACCTATGGCTAGGACTGGTATTACCAGATTTGTGGTGTTTTAAAGCAAGCTACCCTGATCCAAGTCATCTTTACACCAGTATGACAGTGTCTGTACATTGGGACAAAAATAAACTACGTGGGACCCATGAAAAGGAAGAGCTGAAGGATGCAGGAATCTAAATCAAGAAGTGAGAAGAGAAGCCAGCTCCCAGGAGCAGCCATGCCACAGAATGCAAAGTTTTCTCTGGATGATGCCCTGGCCCTTACCTTTCTTCCCTGGGTCTTGATGAGGACAACTGCAGCTAATCAGCTCCTGAACCAGGATGGTCACAGTCCCCTCACCTGCCCAGAAGGAAAGCCATCTGCAGGGACATAAAAATACAGAAAAAAAAGGATCAATTCCATTTTGGTCCGGTGTCTTACCCCTCCTGCTCCTCACAGGCAACCCTTTATCTTTGCATTGAGCACTTTGTGCATGTTTGTCTGCCCAGAGTGGAGGAACAGAGGGCACTCCACAGTGTGGAGTCCAACCATACAGCTAATCCTCAGCCACAAACATGGGCAAAATAAAGTATCAGGCTGTTTTATCTTTATATTTTTTTTCCGTCTTTTGAAACTGGCAACAAGAAGTATTTTCTACTTCTGTTCCCTGTGTTGCTGCTGATTCCACTGAGCTCTCCACATCTTAGCTCTCCAGGGTAGTACATGACCCATTTGGAGGCACTAAAGGGAGAATCACTCGGCCAGCATCACTCTGAGGACATCTGTCCTGCCCAGGGAGGTGCAGCAGGAGCACTGGAACCTCCTGGCCTGTTTCCATGGGCAGGGAAAGCTCAGAAGCAGGAGTTACTGGCAGTTACTGATGGCCATGTTCAGCAACAGCCCAATGGCCCCAGCATGGGCACATTTGAAACACCTTGACCTTTCAGGAAATAGAATTAATAATAACAGTGATAAAATGTAAACCAGCATGTGGACATGTCCAAATACTGCTGGCCTGAAGGGTGTAAGGTAGGAAGCCAGCAAATGTGTGTGTGTCCCTGTACAACAGTGAGTCTCACCAAGGCCACCGAGCATGAGTGAAGTATGAAATCCAGGTGACAGTAGGCAGTCAGTCACAATGAAACATCTTCCTGGGGGCTGTTGTGATGCCTAGAGAGGCTACCTAGAACAGAGGCTAGACAGTGTTAAAGGAATAAAGTATTTATTAAAAGGCTTTCAAAGGATACACCTTGGGCAGTGCAAGAGCCCAGCCATGGCTATGCCAAAGATGGGCAGCATGTCACAAGTTTTCACACTTTTATAAGTTTCGGTCCATTTACATATTCGGGTTAACTGTCCAACTACAGCTTCAGGTTATGCAATTCCATCCTCCCAGTTTGTTCTCCTCAACTCGTTGTTGTTTATACTTTTTGGGCCTGAAGCTACAACAGTGTCCTTGGTTCTCGGGCTGGAAAAGGATTGTTTTGTCTAACTAACTGTGAAGAGAACTTGCTAACACTTTATACGAAGTGCAGAGTTATATACTAATGCAGTACAGAATCTGGAAAATATGAAAGCTAAAACTTAAGGCATCGGTTGACATTATTATTCTAGATCAAGAAGCAAATCCTACATGTTAGTTACTTAGCAGATGAAGTTACCATGCCAACTCATATGCTACCTTTTTTTTTAATTATTATTATTGCAAGAGTAGGCAGCACTCCCTTGAGATTTCACAAAAGGGGAGGAAAAATGTCAAAGTGCCAAGAATATAATGGAATTTCTAGCCTCAGCCCTATTTTCCGTAGATCTGTTTTTCAGCTTACATCCTGCTCCTTCTCATGGCAGCAGCAAGGCTAAGCCAAGAGACTCTCTGAATGGTAATTTAGTGGCCAGCCCACGATATTGTGGTGCTACACTCCAGTAATCCGCAGTTCTCTACCCCCGCTTCACACAATTTTCAGGGAACTAATGCAAGGAGCTGGTGCCAAATGATTGCACAGCCTTCCCCCAACCTCTCCTTGACTTCTCTGAATTTCTTTCTTTGTTCGCTGCTTCTCATTGCCTTCCCATCTGTCTTCATTCCTCTGCTAAAAGGATTTTTATTTCTGACAGCTATTTTCATTTTTTTCCTCTGTTGTCTTTACTTGTTTTCCTTCACAAAATGTATTATATTCCTGTCTCTCCCACCCGCTCAGCACTGCCTCTTCTGCTCTCCATCATCTCTGTGGCCCCCTTGCAGAGTGTGGACCCTCCAGGGGAGGAGATGTGGGAGTCACCACTGGGATGCTGGGAAGCAGGGAATTAGCTGTCCATACCAGTAACAATTTTAAATATGCACTAGTTCAGCCTGAATATGGGAAAGCCTTTGCCTAACAGACCCGGTGTGTTAAATCTTCCTGCAGGCAGAACGAAAAGTCTCCCTAAATTTAGTGCACTTTGCTTTCTGTCTTGGGATTAAAAGCCACTCAATTCCAAAAAGCATGGATGCTGTAGCCTCTCTCAGGGAAAATCCAGTGATGGAGGATGTATGAAAGGAGAGGGGCTGCAGGGAGGAGGTTTGGGGCAGGATGTGACTGCCAGCTTCCTACACCTCTTTGGGAACCTGCGTGGGATTGATGTGTTGAGGCACAACAAGACTCTTGAGCGTCTACAAAAGAGGCGGCTGGAGCGGAGCGCAGCCTCTGCTGGCGGTGCCTGCTGGCACAGCCGGGATTCCTTGGCACCGCGCTCCGCTGGATCGGCGCTGGATCCACTCGTGCCCGGCGGCAGCTTCAGTCAACATCGCCGTGTGTTTGCTCGACACGCCGCGGCGATGGGGAGGATTCCTGGCAGGGGCTGTGCAGCTGCTGGGGGGACGTGGGAGGGGTCTGGGAACTCGCTATTCTTGCAGCAGACCTGAGCAGGGTGACACCAATCAGCACTGTCAGATCTTGGTCCTGACCTTACATCCCTTGTTGTAAAAAGACATTGAACCCAGGGCTCGCCTTTGCCAAGAGTCAGCTCCACGTCCTAAGAAGCAGAAGCACTATACCTGCACTAGTTTCACACCCTATTTTCTTTAAGATATCTGTGTGAAACAGAAAAACAGGGCCCAGATCTCTGTCCCAAGTAATGGTTCTTTCATGACTCGCCTTGCATAGCTTTTTCCTGCTTATCTGTTGACAGTCCGGGTCAGTGAAGTTCAAGGATGTGATATGGGCTGTGACTCAGCAGCTGGCTTGTGACCAGAACCAAACAGGATGCATTAATTTGTCCTGGTCAACATCCACTGCCAAGTCCTGCTTTTTATCTTACTGAGAAATCTTGGCTATTGACCGTTGTATTCAAATGCTGTCAGGTGCACTGGCCATGAGAGATGATCCTCAGCTGTTGATAGACAACATGGTAAAAATGAATAATTACTCCAGTTCTAACTTTCTACAATATATTCTGATGCTTGGCTTTTCAATGTCAGGTTTTATACATTTATTTGACTTTTTCTGTTGCCACTGGACTCCACACATGTGGAAGCTTGACTCAGTGATCTGTAACAGGATTTCCCAAAAGTGCCCAGTGTCTGGCAGCTGTGCTCCCACCAAAGCTCATGGGCATGAGGCAAATCCATACTAATTTCCTGCCACCTGTTCCTCAAAGATACAAAAATACTTTGGAAGTATCAAGCTGAAGCAGAAGCAGTCCTTAGCCTTTGCTCCCAGGGATGAGGACTATCCCCACGTATCAGTGCTGCTATAGGCTTGGAGAGATTGGAGGCTGTGGATTCAATAAATTACACCAGTGCAATTATTGGTTTGCACATAATGACCTGAGTCATGGCTTGTGGGGGAGATTATTTTCATCTCAGTGCAGTGCTGTAGCACCGTGGGTTGTACAAGGTGATGCAGCGTGTAGTAAATCTGAAACCAAACTGCACTTGCACTAACTCAGAGCCCACAACAGCAGCTTGAGTGGAGTGTTAATTGTGTGTCAGAATATGACAGTGAAAGAAACAACAAAAGCCTAATAGGGAAGGAACAGAGTAACTAAGTAAGGAAAATCAAAAAGGTTTGCTGGTTATATTCTTTCAATCTGATAAAAGTCAATATTAGAGGCAAGTGTTTAATAGGTCAAAGAGGAGGAGATGACTGACATTCCTCTGCAATGTGGAACAAAGATAATCACCATGAGGCCAAATTTTCTAAACATCAGTCTAGCAGATGAGGCCAGAGAGGCAATTAAAATGCAGAAGACAAAATGTGCCATAGCCACAGAAGCAATACAAATTTGGCTTCATTGTTTATCCTTTGATTTTTCAGCAGGCTGGGGAAGATATTTGTGCTGTGACTTAAAATGTGATTTACTGCTCCCGTTGCTATTTTGCAATCATAGAGAGGGAGGATTTATATACCTTAGTCATCTTCTCTCATCCTCATTCACACCTTCTAAGAAAATATGTCTCAAAAGGCTGATTAGGAAACAATGCAGAAGAGTCAATGACCTTGGAGTCTGGTTAATTTAAACACATCTATGTTTGCTGCTCTGGAGAACTGTTAGATATGGACTAAAATCCAAATTCTTGCATGAGAGAGGACTGAAGCCTGACTCAGAGCAAAGCTCTGTGGTTCCAGCATGCCTGCCAGGCACTGCCCTGGGAGGATGGTGCCAGTATCTCTTTTGAAGACAACAAAGTAGTCCCTGGTGCAAGGCCAGGCAGCCACCTGGTTGGGCAATTTTGTACCTATCTGGGTGAGTGTCTGGCTGCCAAGGTGTGCTTGCGTGATGGGGGACACCAAAGAGGACACCAGGCGTCACCTGCCACCTCCTGCTGGCCAGTTCTAACCACAGAATGAAAGTAAAAAGTGGAGAGGGGCAGGAAAGATCAGGCAAGATTTCATGTAAAACACTTTAAAAAAACCAAACCAGAACAATAAAACCAAACAAAATTTTAACATTTAGTTGAATCATAAATTGATTTCTCCCTTTCCCCCATCAGATTCCTCAGTGTGGCTGCTGGTCTGAGAAATCAGGCAAGAGAGATGTCCCCCAGCATGGTACCAGCCTGCATTGGGTGCTGCAGCTCCCTCTGGGCCTGCCCAGCTCCAAGGTGTCCATCTGCATGGTCAAGGCAGAGCTCTGAAGTGCTGCTCAGTGTGTGGAACGAGTGCTTGAAGCAGCTGGGTGCTCAGGAAGGAGCTGCTGCTTCCCTACAGGGAGAAAGGAAAAAGTCTCCCTCTGGGAAGGGATGCTGTTGACAGCTACCAGGAGCCAGGATCTCATGTGGGGCCCCTGAAAAACAGACAGAGAGCTCCTCTGTGATGAGTTCAAAATTATTTTTAAAATTGTTCTTTCTTTCTTGTAGTGGCAGTGGAAAAGCTAAGTGACACTGGAAGCATTGAGAAGCAGCCAAGAGTCCCAGGCTCTGGGCTGGGGACCACATCTCTGGGGTGGTATGGGTGCTGTGCCCACAGCAACGTGCTCAGCAGGGACACAGGCACCACTGCAAACTGCAGGGCTGGCTCCAGGACAGTGCCCGGGCAGTGGGAACAGGGCTCCCTGGAGAGCCCAGCTCCATGGTGGCACAGCTGAGAGAGCTGCACTGACACAGCACTCAGAGCTCCATCCATCTTCCAGCTTTCCAACTCGCACCAGACTTTCCAGCACACCCTTGGATCTACAGAGGTGAGTTTGGCTCAGTCCTAGGAGGGATGTGAACTGGAGTTTTCTACATAGCAAGGCTGTGCTGTGACTTGTAGGACATGTCGTGTCCTCAGAGCAGTGTCAGTAGCATTAGGTCAAATTAACTACAACTGCTGGTGAAAGAGGAGAGAGGTTGGCAGGGTTTGCCCGGCTAGGAGGTGGTGCACATGATGCCAATTGCTCAATCTCATCTGTGCCACAGCGTGTTTGATGCTGCAGGAACCTCACAAACATTGCTTGGAGGAATTTTCGGTGAGCTCGGGGATAAAGGCACGGCTGTGTTGCCTTGAAGTTGGACCCCACCTCAGCAGAGGGGTACAGAGTGGTCCAAGGCACTGTTGGCATGAGGACTAGGGGAGCAGCAGGGTCTGGGCTGTCAGATCCCTTAGGAATGTGGGTCTCTGCAATGTCTATCTTTTGTGCCTCTGAAAGTGCTGGATTTCATTCCTTTTCCACAGAGAAAAGTTGAATCTTAAGTTTGTGTAGTGGTATGCTTCCATTCTTGCAAGATTTATTGGGCAAAGTCAGACTGACTTTCAGTGACTTTCAGACTCAGAAGCAGAAGATGTCTCATGAACACTATTCAGAGAGTAAAATAAAAATTATTTTGTGCTTTAATCCTCACCCTGCTGCCACTGCAGCAGAAGGAAAGAAGCAGAGAGAAACACTACAGGAGGGTGAAATGTTCACTGCAAGAGTTGGGATGAAGGGAGATGGGATATCCTGGGGTCCTTTGCTGTCCCCTGCGTAGACACACGTATGTGAACACAACCATCTCTCTGCAAGCACATGCAGACAGGTTACAACTACAGCGTGCATTTGTGCCATGTAGTGGCACGTGGAGGTAGGGACACACTGTAAATCTGAAGCCTTTGTTTCCCAAGTTGGAAGAAAGTCAGTTTTGTCTCCCCAGGTCCAACACTGCCTCACTGATTTTTGATTCTGGAGCAGATAGAGGCAATTAAGCAGATCTTTTCCTTTCAGGTTCTGGCTGCAGTATTGCGAGATTTTTGCAAGAGCACCCTGGGAGTCGGGACACCCACACATCCCGGTGGGAGCTCTGCCCTCCCAGCGGCACGAACCCCGCGGCAGAGGGAGCGCACCCCCGGGCAGCTTCTCCTTGTTTCACCCTGGATAAACCCCAGCTTCCCGCTGACATACTCACACAGGCAGCCCAGCACTGCAGAAATACATCTGCTCCACTTGCCTTGTTGTTTTTTCCCCTGGGGAAATGGGATGTATAGGCTTTCTTAAAGGGTCACACGGCACACGGGTGTGAGCCGGAGTCCGGTTTGGTGTGACAGCCTGCGACCCTGCGGGGCTCATGGGGGGGAATCGCTGCCGGAGGAAGGGCAGGCACGGCCGGGGATGCGCAGAGGGGCGGCTGAGCAGTTCGCAGGGTGCTTGCCATGGCAGTGATGCCATGGAGGAACCGGGCTGCTGCCGCCCAGCGGGAACTGATGGGTGAGAGCCCGTGGGCCAAAGGTGGTCCTGAAGCACGGCCGGGGAGGACAGTGCAAGTGGCCACGCTCCCCACAAGCAGCCAGCCCCTGCTTGGCAGCAGGGTGGCCCATGGCCCCAAAAAGCCAGTCCCCACGGGGGTACCTGCACACGAGTGGGTTCCCCTGTGCTCCTGAAGCTGGAACTCGATGGAGACACAGGGTCTGGCTGGCACTGGCAGCCTCTCCAGTGGCACATGTGCTGCCATACACTGCCCTTGCACCCATTTCGGTGGGATCCACAAGGAGGGCGACACTGTCCACCAGCACATATGAGCAATGCTCAGTGCTCCTGTCAGTGCTCTAAACCAAATAAGACGCTACAAAAAAGAAGATGACGTTTTTGCAGCGGCACCTGTTATGCTGCTGCAATTAGGGATCCATTATAGGCCCCCACACCAAATGTTTTCAAAACATGGCTATATAAATCCCCTTGTACTGGGGAAGAAAAACACTGCCAGTGAACTAGCCCACTTGAAAGGACAAGCAGGATTGACAGACACCTGTCAGGGCAGAGTGATTTGGGGCTACTCAAATTATACACCTGCATCCCTTGACTGCCACGATGACATGCAGTTTCCCACCTATCTCCTTGGCAGCTGCCCACACTCCTGCTGCTCCAGGAGATTCTGGCACTGTTTTCTACTGGTCTCCAGTTTTCCATAGGGATTATGCATTTATTAAAATAAAGGACAAGCTCCTAGGACTGGTTTGCAATAGCGTCATTAGACAGGTTCCAGTCAGCCAGAAGAGGTGCCCAGTGTTTTACAGCAGCAGGAGCAAGGGTTTGCAAACACTCTAATAACTGGTTAGGAGCTACTGCCTTTGTTGGCTTAATAACCAGCTAGGGCTTAACCAGTTCATTCTGAACAAAATGACATCATAATTGCTGCACCAGTTGGTTCCACCCACCCCACCATCACGCAGAAATGATGCCCAGCTCTCTCCACATGATGGGAAATATTCTGAGGGTCATACTGGAGGACTGCACATGAAATAGTCTGGAGCATATCAACCAAAAAGAGTGGCGGGGCTCTGATGCTCACCGTGAGTGCGGCTCGGTTATAAAACCTTCAGCTGCCTCACAGAGATGAGGCCCCTCTGCCATCACTGACCACCCATCCTCACAGGGGCAGCTCCTCAAGTGAATTATCTCTGCAATGATGAGCTCCTGCAAGCGTTCATTAGCACAATAGATTTGAGCAGTTTCAGCAAATTTATGAGTTTAGGATTTATGGAGTCATTGATATGTGAATTAAGCACTGACTGACTGAGACTAACTCTTCAAAAGGAGTCATTATAATCTCTACAGAAATATAATGATTACAGTGACAACATCCTCAATGAAACTTCAAAAGCACTCATTTAAAAAAAAAAGGTACAGAAGTATATATTTAAATAAAGCACTAGTTTTCAGTTTTTCCCATCCACCAAAGGTAAAGAAAATTCAGATTTCCAGAGTTCAGGCTTCATCCAGGGAGATGTTCAGTAAAAGTTGCTTCCCACTTCCCTGGGGCATTGCTACGGGCACCAAAGCTCACACTGGTGTGGGCAATGAAAAGGTGTGATACAAGAGCCCTGCAGCAGGGCCAGGGACTCAAAGTGTTACATAGACAAGAATCAGCCTGCACCTTTCCTCCCTCTATCAAACCAAGCCTGGGATTAACCTGGAGAAAGTTCAGCCAAGAAAAGACCAAAGAGGTTTCTCCCAAGGCTCCATTGAGTTTTCTCAGTGCTTGTGCTTTCTTGTGCTTTAGAATGTGCTGCAGCAATGTGGCAAACAAATGTTAACCTGGCTTTGGTAAAGTTTTTGAGCACTGTAGAGTGGGAATTTTGGTGCAGTAAAGCAAAACCCTGCTAAGGAGAAGCACAAGCTCCTGCTCTCTGCAACCTCCCCATCATCTGCAGCAGAGGCAGTGCTGAGCTCCCAGCTCAGTCCTTGGCCTCAATGACACATTTTCAACAGCAGACATCTAGCGTGGTGCAGGCAGGTGCCTTGGCTCCAGAAGTGGTCTGCTCTTAGTCATCTGATTTAAAAGACAAAGTAGTCTACCCTTTCTTGAATTGCTCAGCAGGGCTTTATTCCTGCTCAAAAGGCTGCTATCCACCGGGAACAATCAGCCCTAGCCAGCTCCAAGGGGAAACTCTCACTGTTAAGTTTGATGCCCCATCTACAGGAGATGGGGCTGGTTACTCCCTGCTCTTTTGGACATCAGACTCCATCCCACCGAAGCCAGTGGAGTCGCACCACAGTGAAAAGCTGTGGCAGCAGGCTGGTGTTTTGGCAAAGCATAGGGTGAATTAAGAGCAGAAGCACAATCACATAGATAACCCACTGTCAGTGTCATGCACAAAGAACTTCTGCTCTTTGAGTTCTGGTTTGGCAGCTCCTGTGAGAGGGATGAGGGATGTTCAGTAGGACACAGCAGCTTCCTCCTGAAGCCAAGGAGCTGTGACATTTCAATCTCGAGGCTGGGGTGATGGACTCCACCCTGGCCTTGCCGATGCTCACTGCAAACTAATGGGCTATGGAGCACACAACCTGCACAGCCGGTTTTTTGCAATTACCTTCCATCTACTCATGAGCTCACAGCAATCACAAACAAGCAGAAGGAAATGCTCAGCAGGTACCACCACAGTGCATCCCTGTTGCACCAGCTGAGCATCCCCAGGAGCAGAGCTGCTGCCAGGCTGGGGGAGCACAGAGGCACTGCCCCAGCCCTGGCTGCACCACACAGCTCTGGGGTCAGTGGGGGCTGGTCTGTGCCTGCTGGCAAAATGTACTTGTGGGGCTGTTGCAGCAAGAATCAGGAGAGTGGGGAAGCCTGTCTCCCAGCCCTGCCATCCCTGTTAGGCTTACATGAGTCCTGGCATGCTTCAGCACAGCTGGCACAGCATACGGCGACCGGTGGCTTGCTGAAAGTGTTAAAACAATTTCATTGCAAAAGAAGAAAACCAGTGTGAGAGATCCTGCTCAAACAGGCCTGTTCCAGACCTTTTTGGAGAGGAGAGTAAGGAAAACTTTGATATTTATCCTTCAAAAGCACTTAGGATGGACTTTCACAGCAGTGGCAGCTCTCGTGGAAAATCCTCCTGGGCCACCTTTCTGCAACAAAATGAGCACTTGTGATTTTGTTCCCTGGTCTGATATATACTAGTTCAAGTGGTCTCCTCCCATGGCTACACAGGAACAGTGTAGGACACCATCCTTAGGTCTGGAGCACATCCTCTCCCAGATGTGGTGACACTCTTGTGTTTTGCAGAAATGCACCTTCCAAATTCTTCCACTCAAACCTAGGGGCAAGCATCCCTTCTGTATGAGCCAGCCTCCAAATCACAACCTGCTTCTTTTCTGCAAATAGACTATGCAGCTTAAGGCTCAAACCTCCCTCAACCTAAAAGCAGAAAAAAAAATATTTCAGGTGAAAAAATATCTCTCATTTCCCTGAAAGCCACCCCTCAGGAGGAAATGGCTGCATAGGCATGTGCAGCCTCTGAGCATGTCTTTGCCTCATCCATCATCGTCAATGCTGTTAGAAATATCAAGCCTCTCTGCTGCAATAAATCACTGCAGCTCTGGGGTCTCCTCCACCCACACAGGCTGAGATTTGAAATGAAATCTGCAGAAAGGGCGTGGGTCACAGCACACCCCACCAGGGCTGTGCCAGTTGGGTTGCCAAGGCTGTAAGGGGGCATCTGGTGCAGCTTTCTGGATATGCATCATAGCAGTATTCCCCTGGAGCCTCAGCAATGCGTTTTTCTCCTGGCCTTTGGAGCTGGTGAAAACCTTGGTGTTGGGAATTTCAGGACCCCCCCCAAACCACTCTCCCTGCCCCTCACCTCTGCCAAGGAGCACTGCACCTCTGGAGTCTTACACTGCTCCAGGGGTGTTATTGCAGGAAAAGAAATGAGAAAGAAGACAACAAATATGAGCAAAAGACACAGAGAAGAGATGAGGGATCAAATAAACCCCAAACCAAATATTCCAGAGGGTCAGGAGGCAAAGCAGCAGTTGAAAGGCTCACAGAGGTTAGTGGGTGCAGGGCATTAGGGAGCTGTTAGACAGTAACACCCCTGCAGATTTTAATGCACCTACGACTTGATGAAACACTTTCCAAAAGTCATAATTGAAGAAAAATGGTAAACAACTGCAAAACCTAGTACATTTTTAAATTCCCATGATCTTCTGTGGACAGATACCTAGAAACAACATTTCCTTGATGGCATTTCCTGGAACAGGACAGTTCCTTGAGAGCTGCTGCTAGGACAGAGCACCAGAAAAGGTTGTAGGGAGAGACGTGGGATTCAGAGCTCCCTCAGGATTGTGTTTATCAATATCCCAGCAGGTCCTGGTGCTAGCTGGGTTTTAGAGTACTTGACAGCCCCCAGAGAGGCCCAGATCAGACCCCGTCCATGCTGGACCTGCTGCCTGGCAGCACCCTAGTCACAGTGAGCCTGTCTGTACAAACCCACACCATGTAAATATTTTGTGGATGAGGCAATTAAAACCTGGATGGAAAGAGGCTTAAAAAAAATTGGACTTTGTGTCCAAAGGGGCTTTCCACCCCTCAACCTGTGCCTGAATAAACAGCTCATTCCTCATTCACATTGTCAACCTGCCAGGTGGCAGAAATATTATCAGTAATGGTTTTCCCCAGTACAGCAGCGCAGTCTCTGGCTTACACAACTTTGAAGAGCTCAAGGACACAAATCTCAGCACTGCACTGCCTGGCTGAGGGAGGCTTCAGGAAGGACTCCCCCTGAACCATGGGGCAGCCACAAATGATGTTCTGCCCAGTCCCATCTCTCCATCAGGCCAATTTCACACCAAGTCCATGCTGCCATGCTGCCATGCTTCTCTGTTTAATATGATCATAATTATTCCCATCCCACACTTTCCATCTCCTGGACACACAGTCTCTAACAGGGGTAGAGGAGGTTGTTATCTTCTGTTCTCTCCCTGTGTTCTCCTCTGCACAACACAAAGTCCAAATGTCATTCATTGCATCTATCCGTCACTAACCCCTCTGATGTCCCTTATCACACAGACAGGTGACATGTTGGCAGCTCCTAAAGCAAAGAAGTGCACATTGCCCATGGCATGGTGGTACTTCCAATTTACCCCTCTTACTTTACACCAGGACCATGGACACCTGGCAGCCTGAGTTGCCTCTGTCTGGGCACTAAAGGATCCCCAGGATTAAATAATTTTACACAACTCAATGACAAACCAAGTGACCGTGTTTAATGTTATTTAAACCTTCAAGGCCCCTTTTTTCGTGCTCTTTTGCTTTGAGTTCTCTCCAAGGTTCCCAAATGCTCTGAGAACAGAGGGATCCAGGGCTAGAAACCCTATGGAAATAAGTGCCCACAGGGCAAAGTGAGGATGTGAATATATAAATATTTAACCAGGGGACACATTCCTTCCTGTCCCTCACCCACGTCTGGCAATCATTACTGGGACCAAGCCACCCGTGACCTGCAGAGACAGGGCAGAAGGGGCTGAAATGCAGCCATCCACACAGCAGCTCTGGGGCTGCTTTTGAACCCCCCTACCCAGACAATGTGGGGCTTCAGCCCATCAGGACAGAACCTCCTCCTGAAATCCTCCTTCCCCTCATTGCTATCCCCCCAGGCTATCTCAAGGCAGCAGCTCACCCCATCGTAGAACCTCTGGTTTGAGGCCCCATCTCCACTTGTAGGGTAATAATTAACTGCGATTTTTTTCCCCACCTCTTCTTTTAAATGCTCAGACATAGTGAAAGTGAAACAGTGCCGAGTCTTTTCCAGAGATCAAACAGGTGAAGGTGCTGGAGCTCTTGGGCAGGTGCGGACAGGCCTTTTTTCCCACTTTTAACAGCCCTTTTCAGAGAGTAAAGGAGGATGGAGAGCAGCACCATTCCCAGAGGGAGCCCCTCGGCCAGCACGTGTGCAAGGGATGGTGCCCCAGTCAGCTGAGGTGGGTGAGCTGGCCCAGACCTCTGTCCTGCAGAGCTCCTCACCTGCCACTGCATCCACACTGGATTTCCTGCAGCAAACAGCTGCTCTCAGTTTCGTGGATCACACCTGTGCTATCCCAGCTTGCTGAAGAGGGGATCACTTCACTCAGTACTGGGGTATGTATTCCTTTCCTTTCTCATGGGCTCACACCTTTTATTCCTTTTCCCCTTGCTCTCTCCATGTAGGTCACCCCTTTGACCATAGCTGCTGCTGCACTCTGTCTGCAGAACCCCCATGCAGAGTCTGAGCTGAGATCTCAGCCTCTTTTCACTGAAATCCCTGGGCAGTGGGGTGCTCTCCTCTCCCTCCCACCCTCTGTATGGGCTGTGATGGGTGAGCTCCTGAGCAAGGCAGTGAATGGTTAAACACATCCTCCCATGAGAGTGTGAGGCAGAGTCTGAGCCCCACTGGGCGAGCAGCTCAGCAAACCCATGGGAAGATGCCATCCCTGTAGTTCACAGCCTGTAAAATAACCATGCACAAGGGATCAAAACTATGACTGAGGAAGGATGAGATCTTTTTCCAGAGTCCCAATATGTCTATTGACTGCAATAATTTTTCAATCTCTGACTTCTGTGGGCTGGACAGGC
Source organism: Sturnus vulgaris (assembly GCF_052056855.1). Lineage (NCBI taxonomy): Eukaryota > Metazoa > Chordata > Aves > Passeriformes > Sturnidae > Sturnus > Sturnus vulgaris. The sequence goes on from NC_142248.1 coordinate 38,482,495, forward strand.
TCAAGACAGGCAGTTCCTGTGGCACAAGAATAGCTGTTTCTACTCATTTGAAGTGTTCATTCAGCTGCCTTAAGCCTGCTCTGGAGAAACGTGGCATTTTCCATCCTCAGGGCACTGCAATGTACAGTGGCAATGTACAGTGGCTCAGTGAACTGGCTGTATCAGCTGGTGGTCTGATGGGAACCCTTTGCAAGGGAGGAAAGGCAAAACCTCTCTCCTCCCTCTCCCCAAACACCGGGGCCAGCCCTCAGGGTGGGCAGAGGGAAGTTTGTTTGCAGCAGGGCAGGAGCTGAGCAAGTGCAGAGTCTGTGACTGCAGCCCAGCAGCACTGACAGGAGCACTTCTGCCGAAATCTGGAATCGCTTGCAGCATCCCTTGCAGCTTGTGCAGAGAGGTGTGTTTGGCCTTGGAGATACCTATCCTTAGCATGATGGGATGCAGTGCTCTGAGGCAGGATGAGTGATGTGAACCCTTCCTGCCTTGTACTGCCTCCTGAGCTGTAACCATGACGATTCAGAGTGCAGAGATAGCTGTGGCTTTGGTGGAAGGGGCTAGAGCAGAGCTCAGCCACTGCTGGGAACCACTCACCCCTGAGCCACCTCCAGCAGCAGCAGCAGCAGCTCAGCGTTTGAGCAGGGCAGAAGTAGCAACAAAACCCAAAGTTGCCATATTCACATCAGAAAATGGAAATAACCCAGTGAGATTCAGGAAAATTATTATTCCTGCATGGCTGGAAATCCACCTAGAAGAATGGGAAGCAAAACCATATCTGGTTACTCACTGAAACAGTATGTTTACACAGATTTCAACATCTCTGACATCTCATGATTCCTTGGTGCTGGAGAAATAGTTGCCACTTGCCTGTTTTATGGAGTTAAGTGAAGCTTTACAGAGCACCAGGTGCAGGCCAGTGTCTGCTGTCTGTGGGTAGAGAGATTGTTTCAGCAGCTATAGGCTACATCTTATTCTGTCCTTGTATTTAGGCACACGAAAGGAATGGGCCAGATTTTCAGTCTAGGACTGGCTTTGGAGACACAGTAATACCCTGTTAAGGACATCTCTAATTCTGCTGTTTTATTATTTTAGTGATTGTCATCAACCTGTTTGGCAAACCTCCCTTTGAAAGACAAGCTAAATAGAAATATGGAGTTAGACACAAGGAGTGTGACCTCAGAACCAGCCTCTCCAATGAACAGTCCAGAGAAGGAAAAGATGGAAGTCTCTTCTGAACTGAGCAGCCCAGATTCGCAGAGGAGGGACAGTGGGTTCTTTGAAAGAGGTATTAAAACAGTGTTAAGCATCCGGAAATCAAAACGAAGTCTGAAAAAAGAAAGAAGGAAGGAAGATACTGGCACTTGGAATGCGAAAAGACTTCTGCAAACACTCATGAGCTATGAGGAGAACAAACCCACAGTCAGTAATAGCGTGGAGAAGATTGTTGAAATATGTGAGCCCATTGAAGCAAAACCTCTTTCAGGTAAGACACAAAACCACCATTGCCATTTTCTTGGCAGGATAAATGTAAAATTAATTTACAGTGTGCAAGGCTTGGGCTCAACAGAGGTGCTAAAGAACCAGGCATCCCTTCACAAGGGAGAGGCAACTGCACCCCTTGCTTTTGTTGGGTGTTACCTGGCCCAGCCTGGGCAAGGCTCTGCCACTGAACATGCTGCTCTAGCCATATCAGCAGCCTACCCATCAACCTGTCAGTGTGACATTGCTCATCACATATATCAGTCACCAAGCTGCTGAGCACACGTGGGGAACTGCTGGTCTGACATACCTACAAGTGCAGTGTGCTATTGCCTGCATTGCTGTCCTGGACAATTTCTGCTCTTCAGCTCTCAGACTGATGGTCCTCCAACTGTGCTCTGTAGGGTGCTGCAAGGCCTAGAGGGGAAAAAGATGGTTTGGCTACGATCTGGTTTGGAAGCTCCACTTCGGCTCCTAATCTTAGAAATCGCCTTGCAAAGAGACTTCCACAGATATTTTGCTCTCTTGCATTGACTTTCCGCCTGTCCTCACAACAGCAGTGCTGCAAGTATTTGATTTTGGTCTTCCTCAGGCTGGCTACTCTCACGTGTTTTGCCAGCATAGATAGATCTCAGACAAATTATAACAATTCCCTTTCCCCAGCTGTGAGCAGACTGCAATAACTTTGATCACGGTTTGAGCACTGCTGTCCTCCACCTTCTCAAGGCAGAGGTACTACAATGCATTCACCTGGAGACAGACTGAGGCAAAACAATATGACTTGGCCTTTCCTCAGTCTAAATTTCTAGGAAGAAATTATCAGTGTGTTGCATAGGGTGCCACAGGGATCAGATGCACGGGCTGACACTGCCTCACTGCTGTAAGGTGCTCTACTGTGATGGGAAGTGATTTACTGCTTTACATTGATACATTGTGAGCTTGGTAAGCTGGATCTGAGCCCATCTCATAAACTTCACTAGTCTGACCTTCAAGGGTCAGAGATGAGGAGGGGCAGAAAATGTTATCACAAGCTTTCTGATCTCCTGAAATAAACGAGCTGAGAAATTGCACAAATAAGGCCCATTCTCTGCCCAATAACTTGTGTTTGGCCTGGACTAGAGCAGCTCTGTCGGAAGCACATCCCATCCTGAGATAATATGGCAAGTGATGGAGATTCCACAATGTGCACCATTAGGCTGCATAATAGTTAATTGCCTTTCAATTGTCTTCCTTCAACCACCAGCTGGCTGATCTTGTATCGCTGAATTAAAGATCCATTTAGCACCCAACATCACCTCCCTGAATAATTATCATAGATGGTGATTAAATGGTGTTTTCTCACTTTGATAAACAGAACAGAATGTATTCCTCTAGTCTCTCACTGCAAGCATTTGTGTAAACACAGGTTTTATATTAATTTATCTAGAACAGACTAAGTTAATTGGTAGAATTTCCCACCCTTCTGAGTGCAGAAGCAACTATAGCACCATATAGGCACTCAAAGATCTATGTGTTCTGTGATGCATCAATTTTTTGGTTATTTGGCATATTTATGTCTTCATACAGATATTCTTATGCTACAAAGATTACTTGGTACATATGGTATGAAACCTGTGTGCAGACAAGCCGAAGGGCAGAAATTATGTGCTATGAATTAGTCCTTCTTTGAGTGCTCTCCAATTTTTTCATATAATTTTGTATGTGTATGTCCAAGAAGCACCTGACTGTGGGCTCACATACAGGAGGCTCTCTCAGGGCCCTGGTATCTCTGAGGACATGCTTGTGGGTGGGCTGGGACAGACATAACCATCGAGAGAGAGATCTGACCCAAGAGCTCAGGACACCCAAAGGTGTCTGTCCTGCTGTGCTCCCTCCCACTACCCCAGCCAGGGCCCTGGGCACTGTCCTGTCCTCTTGGGCAGCTTTTCAGATGCCCTTTCATCCAGAGGTGCCTGAGCTGGGCTACACCACCATGGCCAACAACAGCAGCAGAGCTGTGCTGAGCACAGGGTATGCAGGGAAACAAGGACATCCATGCTAAGGGAAATCCTGCTGGTAAGGTATATCCTGAACCATTCCTGCTGCCTGTTCCACCTCATCTCCACACCAGCAGAGGGGCAGAGCCAGTTTTATGCAGCCTGAACCTCCAGTGTCCCTCTGCGCAGCCTCACCAGCCATTGTTTGAGGCGTCCCTGCAGGGCTATCAGCAGGTTTTTTGATATTTCCTGTCTCTGTAAGCAGCTGTTCAGGGATGTGGCTCGATTTGCAGTTATTGCTTTCCCACTGTTTTCCTCTCCTGTGTCAAACAGGAGCTGGAGAGATCAGGGAGGCCCAGGGGCAGTCTCAGAGGCACTGCTGGGACTTGACTACTCTGAACAGCCCCCTGCAAGTCTCCCTGTCAGACCTTGTCCTGTTACCAGCCTGTCAATGGCCTAATGCCCACTTTGTCCCAACCTCTTCTCACCTGTTTCTGCAGTAATGGAAATCCATGAACTTATTCAGAAAAGACAACTTTTGGAAGCATTTGCAAGTATCAAGTTAATGGAAGATGAGACTATCTCAGAACGGGATTCTGAGAAATACAGTGATAACCCCCAGGAGTTTGTACGGAAATCCAAGGATGTGGATTTGCTTTATAACTCCATCACAAATGCAATCCAGTCCATAGTGGAGGGAACACTGGAGGATCCCACTTTACAGCACACCCTGCTGACCTCCATGGTGACTTTAATAGCCCGTGAGGAAGCAGCTCATCCCAACACAGACAATGCTTCTCGTCCTGGGTCAGATTTGCTCGGCAGGCCCAGAAAGTGGAGGGAGAAGTGGAGGGAAGCTATCAACGAGAGTGCAAGAAAAAGAGTCCTGATGGCACTCATGGCATCAAGGGAAGAAGCAACTTCATGGCTTGATCGCCACTTACATTTCCTCCAGGAAAACCTGAGGGCAGATTTACTGAAAATCAAGTCATCGGTAAAAAAATGCTATCCAGAGGAGTACCAGGTGTGTGACACATATGTGGAAGCTTTTCACAATGCCATTGCCTCACATTTGCAAGAACTCTCCCAGGGACCACTGGACTTCCACGAGCTCTACACCTTGCTTGACTGGGTGGCCAACACCTACCACAGGTGAGCTGCTGTGTTTGCCACAGTACCTCTGCCTCCTCCAGGGAGCCATGGGGCTGTGGGGTACTCCAAAAGCACCAAGCCATTCTCAGTTTTCCAAGCAAGCAAGTGAGATGTAGTGACTACAGTGGAGCCAGATAGCAAACCTATTAATAGGTGGGGGCAAAGGTCTGTGGATAAAGCACTTGCTGCTTTTTACAGATCTACATCACCCCGTTTCCCCCTGCCTCTCCCACTTGCTGTTTCCACATGCCAGGAAGCTCCTCCCTGCATTTGATAAACCTACTCTGATAAACCTGCTCCTTTCTGCATATATTTTGCAAGATCCAACAGCTATTTCAGAGACTTTTCCAGGCACAGGCAGGGGCCTATGGGGGAGGCCTTCTTCCTGTTTAATTAAAATTGTGATGGGCCACGTTAACCCCATGCATGGGTCAGAGTTGTCTTGAAGAGGAGTCAAGACATCATGGAGGGTAATTAGAGACATGAAAACAAAAGTTCTGTCTCAGATGTGTCCACTGGTTGAATGGGAGGGCTTTAAGACATAGCTCTTCGCAGTTCAGGGGTCTGGAAAATAAGCATGTGAAACAGTTATGCCAAAGCAAAAATGTGTCTGCCCTGGTAGCTGGCCTCCAGGTATGGCCTGAACCAGATGTTCAAGGAAGGGACAAACACAAACCCATTGGCAGCCCTCAAATAAAACAAAGAAGGATTGAAGGCAGGAGTATCAGCACTGAGCCAAACAGTGGGTTAAAATGGCCACAAAGGGGGCAATGGCACAGCAGGGCAAGGAGCAGAACACTGTTGCTCAGAACACCCCTAGCCTGTGGTAGCTTTTGAGTAAGAAACATTTGCACTGCGGGTGGTTTTTGTTTTGAGCAGCCCTCAACAGGTCTCTTCTGTGAACTTACCCAGTTCTGCTCTTAAAACCCCACCTAGAGTGTGGTGACCATAATGATGTATGTAACCCCCTCATCATCACAAATCCCTGCAGGTCTCATCTGAAGGGAAATTCCTGCATGGCCCCACTCTGGCATTGCAGGAGAGCAAGGAAAGAAACGAACTTCAGCAGTCAGGTTCTGTACCAAAAAAAAGTGCCCCTGCCATATTTCTCTAAATTGCTGTGAATGGGTTTATTGAGAGTTTGCTGTTGTTTTGGGCACTGTTTGCAATCACCTGTTTGTTTTATGCTGCTTCCATTTGATTTTCCCATTCAAAAAAACTTCATTGTTTCTTGGAATAAATAATCAAAAAGGAAGAGACTGACCCAAACTCATTATTGATGTTACAGTTCAAACAAATAAAAAAAAAAAAAAAAGAAAAAAGAAAGAGATGGGAATAAGGCCCTGGAGTACACATTTGAGGCTGTCCTTTCAGCTGTGGTGGAGAGTCCATACTTAAATCTATGTTGTGCTTTAGAATGAGCAGTAGACCCTGGCAGCAGCTGGGTTGTGCAATGCTCCCCATGTAGAGATGTTCCTCTCTAGGAAATCTGAACCATGACCATGGAAATATTGACTCCAGGACACTATCAGCAGACTGAAGTTATTTTCTGCTGAGCAGTCACTCTGCAGCAGTTTGACCTTGTACATTACAGTCCTCACTTGTATCTGAACCTAACTGTGAGTGCAGTGCTGGTGGGGCAATGGGAACCCTTTTTGGTGCCTGAGCATATGTGCAGGCTGTGTATAGGACATGGCAGTTGTGTTCCCTGATTAACAAGATAGCAGCTCAAAGCTTAGGCCCCACCTTCATCAAGTGCATGAATATTTTCTTCTTTCTCTCTTCCGCCTTCTCTCCCCTGCAAGATGCAGTGCCTGCCACAGTCTGTGGCAGGTTGCAGGAGTAGCACATTCAATTGTACAGGCTAATAATATTTTTCTTGCCCCAGAGAGAGGAACACAGGCACTCCCTCCCTTCCCCTGCTTCTGTGCTAATCAGCTGGCCTGATTACATGTCAGTCCAGAGGAAAGTGAGCAGCAAAGTCTGGTGTCAGCTGAGCTCTCTTTGGAGCCAGACCCTGTAGCTGCACGTCCCCTTCCATGTGCAGGGGAGCATGGCTCGTGTCCCTGGCATGGGAATGCCTTCCCCGTCCTGCTCTGCCACCTCCCCTGCATCAGGACAAGGCACAGAGACAAATCACAGGCTGACACGAGCTGTGATATGACACTGCAGAGGAGGCAGGGAGATGGGCTAACTCCAAAGCAACGCGCTACTACAGGAATTACCCTGAAAGGCATTTTGCAAGCTTCTAGTTGAATGAATCAGCTTCACATTGTTTATTTTAAAAAGTAAATTCTCATAGCACTTTTCATGTCCAAACAACTCAGAAGTCTCATGATTTCTGAAGTGGGCTGGAACCTTAGATCATTTTGGGTTTGAATAATTACGATTTTGAATAGAAAGAAAAGATTTTTCTTGTTAAACCTTGAAAACAAGCAGCACAATTTAAGCTTTAAGTATATTTCTCATGGCTTAATAATTATGTAGCTCATGCTGCATGAATATTCCATCAGTTTATTCACATTCTGAGGCATTATAATTTGTTAATTTGATTCTTTCCAGTGAACTCTTTCTGGGTCATCCTGAGCTCAAACCAGAGGTTAAGACAGAAAACCTGTCCTTGCTGTTAACACCAGCTGATTGGGATAAACTGAAAAACGACTACATTGCTTCTGCAAAGGTGAGAGTTTTGACCTAATCCCCACATGCCCCCCAGGGAAGATACAGGAGCCCCAGCCTCCCAGACAGAGGGCTTGGATGACTGCATTGTGGTTTCCAGCCCCACCAGGTGCTGAGTCCTACTGGCCCCACATAGAGTGGCCTGTACTCTAAAGCAAAAAATTCCTGAATACCATTTTGGGGACCCAAGCAGAGCCAACAGGACTGTACCAAACCCACTCAGTACAGCAGACACTTACTGGAAGGTCGTAGCTGGGCTTCAGCAGATTGTACACATTGCAAAGTTAGGGGCAAAGGCATTTTATTGGCCACTGTCACTGTGTGGGATCTCCTCCAGCACATATGAGGTTTGCTATTGGCAGACTTCAGGCATCCCCACCAGAGAACAGACTCATGGTTTGTGTCCTCTGATGAAGCCACTTCCTAGTTGCCTTTCTGCAATCCTTGTCTGGAACCCTGTGCAAGACTTTCCTGGCTCTTTGCTGGGCTCAGACATTTTCTTGCAAATCATTTCTGAATCAGGGCACAGCACAAGGTGAAGCACAAGGTACCCAGCTGAATGAAATCAATATTGCTCCAACTTGCTGGTGAAAGATCACTTTGTTTCACCAGCAACAAGATTGATTTATCAGCCAGGACTGAACAGTGCTGCTGCTTACCTGCTGGCTGTACCCAGGAAAGGACTGGTTTGATCTTTAATCCTGATCTGGTGCATTCCATGGGCTGGAGGACTTTGCAATCAAACAAACAGCTGACCCACTGTTTCCTGCCAGGAGAATGACTCTCTGCTTTGGGAGTACTTTGCACACACATAGCACAGCTCCTGATTCTCCTGAGGTCTGGAGCAAGGTCTGTGACCCTGCTCACCTTTCCATGCCATACCCACGTGCTGATGGAGCAAAATGCATAGAGGGGCTGTACTCGTGTTTTATTCATTACCCTGAGCTACATGTTTCCTTCCTATGTTTAACATTTAGGGGAAAATCAAAAGTTATTTTGGAAACATCCTGAGACTAGAGGTCACGGAGAAGTGGGAGAAGGAAGTTCATTCAGAAGAGAAGGAAAACCTCTACCACGACTCACTCTCTTTTGATATTCAAACGGTATTTCATTAGCTGGGGGAAAGTGGGGAGGAAGGGAGAGGGGGAGTCTCTGTGACTCCAGGGAAACGGGACCGTTTCCTTCTGGGGTGGAGGTACCGCCTCCTGTGATAATTTATGTAAGTCACACACTGGCAGAATACATTAGAGCAGAAAATGCCGTTTATTACAACTTTTAGCTCTCCCGCTTGCCTTCTAGCTGCAAATTAAACCTGCTGTCAATTGTGTCAGCAACATAATAGGCAACTGATTTTAAAGTCCCTAAACCTCTTTGATTAGGAAGAAGAAAGAGAATTGGGAAAAGGGTGGAAAGAAAAGGTTTCTTTGAAAAAACCGTTGGCTTAAAAAGCAACTTTGTCCCACGGCTGTGAAAGCTGGGGAAAGGCTGTAGGCAGTGACAGCCACTCCAATTTACACAGTACAAAAAACAAAAGCCCCTACTAGCTTTAGAGACTACTGGGTAATAAAGGCAGGAGGGGTCTGGATTAATTCTCATCACTCAACTGGTTGAGTCACTTCAATTAAATAAAACTAACAGAAAGAGAGAGAGAGAAAGAAAGAAAATCAAAGAGTTTTGCCTGCTGATGTGACTCTTTTTCCATACAGGAATATTACACATTATGTGATCACAGGGAAGTCAGATCTGAATTGATTTAGCAAATGGATAGGATGCTGTGGGAAGTACCAGAGTAGGACTGCAACACACCTCAGTCCAGAAGTGTAGCTGGGGTTGTGGGAATGGGAATGTGGGAGGAGTTCCAGTGCAGACAAGAGTTCAGGGTGATGCCTGGCCCTCTGTGCTGCCCTGGTATCACTCCTGAGAAGGGGGCTTGTGGGCCCTCAGGGATGGGGTTTATAGTCACCCCTGTCATGGGGTCATACACAGGGACAGCTCTGCTCCCCTTGGGCTTTGAGTTGGGGGTTGATCCCTCCAGCAATTCCCCCCAAAAGAGGAGGATGACAGTGGGACACCTCAGAGCTCCAGCCAATACCGCCTGTAACTCACACTCAGACAGCAGAAGGGCATGACACCATTAGGGGTGCATGATTACATCACAAATCCTTTGGGGCTTTCTGGCTCATTCTGCATGATGATTTTTAAAACTGAGAGATTAACGAAAACCTCCTGGCAACAAGCTGGTTGTTTGCCCCTTTGCTAGGTGAGCCATTCTTACCAACCAAAGCTGCATGAGATCCTTGTGAAGGATGTTTCACCAGTGCTTGTCCCACTCACTGGAGTTTCTTCATTCCCTTTTCTAGATCATCGGGCAGCACGTGAAGTTATCTGGAGCTATCAGTAGAAGCTTGGAAACAAAAATGCTCGAGTTATGCATGGCAGAGCTGCTTGAATTCATATCAAGGTCATCACTGCTCTGAGTAGCACTTTCTTTATAAATGAGTCCCACACTGGTAAAAAAACAGGAAAAAGGTCCAGGCACTGGACCAGATAGTGGCACTGAGCAGGCACAAGGCTGCTCCTGGGAGAATTAGAGATCACAATGACCTCAGTAATAAGCATGCTGCAAAACAACTTGGGGAGAGTCATAAACAGACCCAGATAGGACTCTGTGAGTCCAAAAATCCAGTGTCAGAGCTCTGGGAAGTAGCTGCTATCTGGAAAGGGGTGGGACCACTGCAGTCCCATCCACCCAGGACTTTTTTACATTGGATACTGGTCACTTGCAGCTTCAGTCATGAGCAAGCAGTGGTTATGGACCCCTCAGACCAAAAGCCTGTTTGCCCAAAACATAATCTAGGTATTGTGGGATGAGTTCTGCTGAGTGGTTTTCTCTGGCATCCCATGGCTATGGGCATAAAAAATGGCTGATGAGTCTCTCTCTGCTATAACACACAGCTGAGCTGCCTCATGAATCCCTTAAAATTTATCCAGTGTCCAAAGGAAATTGCTGAATAATGTTTTTTTTTTGTTCTTCTTTCCCTTTTCTTTGTTCTCTTCTTTATTATTTTTCTTTTTTATTCCCCCTTTTCTTTCTTTTTTTATTGCTTGGTTGTTGTTTTGTTGTTGTTTGTTTGTTTGTTTGTTTTTGTTTTGTGGGTTTCTTTTTTTTTTAACTGTGTGAAATGCAAGCTGGAGCCGCCAGGGCTCTCAGATTAAGGGAACACTGAAACTTAAGCTTTTACTTAAACAAACCTGAGATGCAAGTGGCTGGGGCCAGCTCAAGCAGTTTCCTTTACCCTGACAAAGAATGGGACCACCAGGCAAAACCTGCCTGAGCACACAGCCTCCTGCCTTCAGCAAGGACCTGGCTGCGAAAAAGCTGTCAGCCCCATGAAATTGGTGCTACACAAAAAACAACTACCTAACAACCACACTGAGGTTTTGGGGGGAGGGAAGGTAGGTGTGCTGCCCTGTTCCTATACATCTTCTGTTATAAAATCAGCCCTGTGTGCTTAAAAGGCACATAATGTATTGCCCCAAAAGCCAGAGAATGAAGGCTCAGACTTCTAAGCCTGTGTGCCACACCTGCAATTAAACCCTCAGCGTGAGGAAAAGTCAGAGATTTGGCCTCCCAACATCCCTGGCGTCTCTCCAAAAGTGCTGCGTACCTGCTCAGGCGAGCGCATCCTAAACCCGTAATTATCTGCCATCTATTCCCCTCCACTGCACACACAAGTTGTGACAGCTGGAAAAAATTTGTCTGCATACAGAGGGGACAGGTTGGGCCAGCCATAGGTGTTTCCTGACAGCACCATGCACACAGAAGATGAGGCATTCTCGGTGCTCCCACCGTTAACGTTACCTGGGTGTATTTTCCTACAGGTTTGAGCAGGAGTTCATGGCGTGGAGCACTGCCCAGGACAGCCCCATGTTTGTGCCCTATCTTGTTGCCTACATCAACAGCTTCCATGACCTGATGTAAGTCTGCTCCCTTCGTGCTGAACTGCTGCGTTTCTGGGGTCTGGGAGGGTGGCAGGATCTGGAAAGGAAAGACCAAGCTCTCCATTAGTGACTCTGTGGGTGCTCAGCCTCGAGCCCTTCTAATCTCACAGGAGGGTTTTCCTCAGGGGATGCAAATAAAAGCCACAAGAGTGAAGGGACAGAAATATGGATGGATGCAGTGCTTGCATGAGAGTTTTGAACTCATTTTCAGAGCATCTTTTTCATCCTCAGGGGAGTTATTTTTTTCATTTGTTTTTTTTGTTCTGGAGGTTAGCAAAATAAACTCAGAAACATGCCCTCAAGGCTGCCTTTGGCACTGGGCTGAAGAAAATTCAATTAAAGCACTCAACCCAAAAATAAATGCCTGCCATTGGTGCTGGCATCTGGAACTTACAGGGCTTTGCATGAATTAGTTACTTCAAGCCACGTGTTAGAAAGTGCCTCTGATGAACAGGTGTCATCAGACTGACTGCCAAAGATCTATCCCTCACCCCATAAGTGGAATGGTGCCAGTGAGTGCATGTCCCAGGCTCTGGTCCATCAGGCCTGTGCTGAGGTCCCCGGGCTCATCAGCATGTGGGGACATCTTTGCCATGCAGATGTGGTGCTTTTGTTTGTCAACCCGGCAAACACCACAGGACTAGTGAGTGGGCTCTGGCCACCAGAAAGATTGGGTTGTGATTTCCAGCCCCTGCTGCTGCCCCGCTCCGGCAGGGATGGACATGCCAAGTGTTGTTCAGGGGATGGAGGGGATTTCGTGCGGTGTCTCCCAGGAGCGGACGGCTCCCGCCGCAGCGAGCACTACCGCCGGGAAGGCTCTAGATGGCACGGTCTCTCCAGCAATGCTCGCCTCGCCGAGGAAATGGCTTTCCCTGCCTCCTGCTGCCCTGCGGGACACTGCTGCCCCTTCCCTGCTGGGCAATGGAGAGGGGGTGAAGGGAGACGCCAGCCCCAGGCAGGGAGCTGGCAGTGTTTGGGTGATCGGTGTATTCCTGAGTCAAGTTAAACATGCATCAGCTGGGGTGATGAGTTGTGGGGCAGAGGTAGGTGTCCTAACAGCAGGATTTTTTGGATGCTGGACCCAGACTTCAGGTGTTCAACCAGAGTTACAGTCCTGAGCTCCAGCCTGGGATGACGGGGATGGTGTTGGATGCTTTATAGTCCTGCCAGGGCAGCCTCAGACATATAAATCTGGGCAGTGACAGGAACCTGCTGTTCTCTGTGTTTACAGCAGTGGATGTGGCACATCCAGGGATGCTCAGGCATCACTGGTGATGCCTTTTTCGGTGGTGGTGCTGCCTCAGTTCCCTCCCTCACCAACACTGAGCATGTTACAGTGGGACAGGGATGGAAAGTGAGAAGAAAGCCAGGAAGTCACAATGCCTCTAAAGCAAACACACACTCACACACAGGGAATTTCATTGACCTCTCAGAAATTTTCTTTCTCATAAGGTAAAACATTGCACAAGTATGCACTGTCCTTAGGAAATTCCACAAGTTTCCATCCACATAGTTACCATCCCAGCTGCTGCTGATAGACATTGTGTGGAGTGAATCAGACAGGCTCTGGAGGACAAAAGGAGCTTTCCCTTCTCTGGCTTTATTATTTACTTTTCCCTCACAGCCCTCAGTTCTCCCCCAGGTACCTGGAAATCATTTAGCAGAGGTGTTGCTCCTACACAACTGCTCCGCATGGCTGCACTGTCCCACCTGATGAGGAAATCTGAAGGGGTTTTTAACCACAGTTACTCATCTATGATTAATTTTCAGTGCACAGGATTGTGCAAAATGAGCCATTACTTTGGCTCAGTAAGTGTTTCCAAGAGGAAGTAGTAGAAACACAAGTTTATTTAAAAATAATATCCAACATGCCAATCCAGAAAACATGCTAAGTGCTGTGTCATGGTTTACATTTTAACATTAACTCACTGGTGATCTCTATCTCTCTGTAGGTCAGGGTTAGAAACAGCATTTAAAGTCAATACTGAAGAACTGCAGAAGATTCTGGCAACTCTGACAAGGAACTTCACAAACATTTTTTTAACAAAATTAAGAACAAAAGCACAGGTAAGAGGATCTTGGCCACATTATTTCCTCAATATAAGGGTTATGTGCAGCAGCTGTGGGTCATTGCCCTTCCCTTGTCTCACCACCTAAACCTCATTTTGCAGCACATGACATTATGGTCCCTCCAAAATGCATTTAACACTTGTGGAAATCCCCCTTAAAAAGCAACATTTCCAGCATCCTGGGAATTTTTTGCTATGAGCAATGATACATTTTTCAAGCTGTTAATAGCAACCAAAAGAAAAGGATATTTAGGAGCTTCCAGTCTCTCAGGCAAAGCAGTGGGGAAAATCTTATCCAAAGTGAGAGAGAGCTGGAGAGGACAGCTGAACACCAATGGGACAGTTTTCCTTCTATCAAATCATTTGGATTTTTCAGGACTTTTACTTATTGATTCATAGACCTACCATTACAATCTGTCAGAAACCTCTTCGGATAGGATAGAATTCATTCTGGTAGGGGTGGTTTTTCCAGGCTGTTCCCATGGTGACAAAAGATTGTTCCAGAGTGAGGATGCTAAAGGTCCTGTATCAACTGATAAAACTCTGATAAAATTTGACTTGTGTTAAGAGGCCTAAAAGGCAACGTCCTACAATGGAGTTTGTGCTTCTCAGGTGCTGTAGATGAGCCTTTCTGCTCTCAGCCAGTTGGGTTCTGCTAGCTCCAGCTGGTATTACAGAGGAGATGGAGAACTCAAGCCTTTGGTCCCATCCCTTTTCACTTATCCTAATTCAGTTTCTAAATCCCCAAACATAACTTCCAGAAACCAAGACAGTCACAGAACTTCTCCAACCTAAGCCAAGGGGACTTTCCAGTGACTGCAGATCTTGTCTTGGAGCCTAAGCAGCAGGCGAGGAAAGGCCCCGAGCCAAAGCGTTGAGCAAGAGAGCCGAGATGTCGTGAGAACCGAGAGAGGCCGAGTCAAAGCATTTGTAAACAGCTCTCCAGCAGGCTGGGAGCACAGCAAAGGGAGAGATAATTAGGAAGGAGATTGCCAGGAGTCTAAAGACAGAGATCATGAGAGCTAGGAAGAGAAAAGTGAACATGCCAGAGGAAGGATGTTTTGCATTTGGCCTTTTGAGAAGTCTCTTCCAGGTGCCAGAAGTGTTTAGCAGATATTGCTGGTTTCATATGAAGGTTCATTAGCTCTAGGGACCCAGCAAAGGAAAATAACCTGTTAAGGATACTTGGTCGGAGTTACTTTGTACCCAGGACAGATGGGAAACAGTGCCATCACTCCCATGTCATCACTAACCATGAGGCATAAAGCTGGAGATGCTCCCAGCTGCCATTCCTCCCACCACCACATCAGAGCAAGGAGCAGAAGGAAAATCCCAGCAAGACTTCATACAGGTCTGCAGGAGTACACACAGCCTCCTGGGAGGGCTGTGAACACAAAAAGCTTGATTTTCTTATGGAGAAGGCTGTCGAGGTGATGGATTATTGGGCTAATTTCCAACAGATTCATTACCAAGTTACTTCTCGTTTCCAAAGCTGGTGCAAACCCATGTAACACTGACATACATTGCCCACCACAGCCTGTTCTAGTCATGCCTGAGTTGCTTGTGATTAATATTCTCATCTCTTTCTTCCCCAATACACTAGAGAAACAAATTTATTTACCTAAAGAAATAGAATTGGTGGATCAGAAGGTGGCACAGAGCAAGGAAATGAGATATCCCAAATAAGCCTTTAATACCAAAACATATCCTGCTCAGGGCGTGATGCTTCTCCTCTCTGCATTGGGATGCCTACCCAGGAAGGGGAGACATGGGTGTGAATTCCCTGGGGTGGAGAGAAAAATCCAGCCTGAGGTCAGGTGTATAGCTGGCTGCCTTCAGCTATGGCATCATCAGCTACTCTGGATATACCTGTGCCTTCAGTGAGTTGGTCTTTTTTCAGCCACTTCTTAAGAAAATTCTGACCAAGAACTGGATTTTGGCGACGGAAAGGCCAGACTCGCTGGCGTTGGCAGTCTCGCAGTTCTCCAAGCACCTGCAGCACATGAGGGAGCCCCTGGGGCAGGTAGGCAGCCGGTCCCACACCTGGGCACAGGGATGCTGCGAGGCCACACCATAATTTTCAGACTGTGGTAAGACCTGCAAACTCCTCTGCAACAGTGGTTGCTCTTTATAACTGTGGGGGCTGCAGATTCGAGGGGGTGTGTGCTGATGGTGTGCTGCCTTCCTGTACCTCATCTATGCCTTCAGGTGCTGCCAAAGACCTGAGGGCTTTCCCTGCCCTCTCTCATTGCCTTGGCCTTGAATGGACAAAAAAACCCCATGAGGTTTGCTTCTTTTTAACCAGGAGCTTCTGCATGAAGTTCATAAATACGTGGTGAAGGAATATGTCACACAGGTCATCAAACCCAGATGGAAAATGAACAGGGACACACGTCAGGAAGTGAGCAGAAAGATGAGCCGGGAAGCTTCAATCATTCACAATACACTCATTGATCAGGTATGTGAGTTGTCTCCTGACATCCCCTGATTGCCCCACTCCCAGAGGCGCAATTTTCCCACTTGGCTTCACAGAGACCAGGCAACAAGCTCTTGAGGAGGACAAGCCTCAAGAAATATAGAAGTGCTGAAAAGAGAGCGAGCAAGGTGTTTACTGCAGGTGTGGGTTTCCAGCCTGGCAGCCTCCTTGCATTGGCAGCTTGTGCATGTTCAGCCAGCAGCTCTCTGATGGCAGCACCTGGTGTTTTAACACGTTCCCAGGGAGCTTTGCATAGGGTGGTTCATGTGCTGTAGGATCACACTCGTCCTGTGACAGCTTCTTCCAGGGCCTCTTTCCTCAGGCCATGGGATGCATTTTGTCACCAAAGGATCCCTGCCCTGGGTACAGCTCATGGAATTGAGTCCCATGAGATGTTCCATCTGGCTACACACTCTGTGTACAGCAGGGTGTGGGGAGAAAGTGGTGACAGTCTTGAGTGTTTTGTGACTGGACAACTGTTACAACCCATCCCTGAAGGGAGGTAACTGAGGTTCCTGTTAATAAATCTCTTAGGCTAGATAAGAGTGGCACAATACTGAGTGACTGGAGTGAGATACATAGATGGAGAGAGAGAGAGAGAGAGAGAGAGAGAGAGATCTGTGTGTGTGTGTACGGCTGGTTTATTTTAAAACAATTTTATTAAAATGGAAAAGAGGTATGTAGTCATTTTGATTATTACCTATAGTAATATAACAATATAAAAGTATAAAAATATCACTTAAGAAAATATATAAGGAAAAGAAAGAAAGGATAAGAGCAGATAGCAGAGAGGAAAGGTATCACCTCCTGTGGACCAGCAAAAACACTTGATTGTTGCAGTTTAGGCGTCTGTTGGTCAAAACAATGGTTGCAGTTGGTTCAGTCACCAACCTTTAACATTTCTGTCTCTCACAGCAACAGCAGTCTGGGATTTTTGGTAAGTCAAAGTTGAATTAATTGGATTTTGTGGAAAGTCAGGCATCCAGGGCACTAAATCCCATCTCAGAGATGAGGCACATGAAATTATCAGGCAGCAGGAGCTGAAGTCTCTGGCATCTGCTGCTATCCTGGACCACAGCCACAATACCCTGCTCAGGGTCTGGCTTGCTTGGGCATTGGGAAGTGCAGGGTCAGGCCTGGGAGAGCTCCCAGGGGTGCCTTGCCATTGCCACCCTGCACCCTGCTGCCTGCCCAAGGCTGCCTGTCCTGCCTGCACCAGTCCTAGCTCACACCAGCAAATACACCCTGCTGCCATGCTCTTGCTGCAGGGAAAAAGGCATTTAGCAGGTGCTGCTGTCCCTGATGCCCCCATGTGATTGTTTGTCCACAGGGCTCTGACGCTGACTGGCTCCTCCCTGCCATCAGTCACATTGCCAATATCATTGGGGAGAAGAAAAAAGACAAGATCAAAGCCTATGTCAAGGAGCTGTGCCAGGACTATCCAGATATCAGGTACATGAAGCAGCAGATACCAGAACTGTTGGGCTCCATCCCAAAAACCACCAACTTGTCCTGTGCCTGGGCCAAGCTCTTCAGCTTCTCATTGTTGGTGGCCACACGTTAGAGTTTAGGATGCCAGCAACAGTGGGAATCTCAGCTTTGTTTTCTCCCTTTATGGCTGCATACTTTTTCTTTTTTCCCCCTGTGTGCTGTATCTTATAATGTGCACAAATTACCTTCAAAGTCTTTTCGTTTTAGAATGGAATGGGACTATTTCAGTCTATTGGGAGGGACTTACATTGATAATCCACTTCCTGATCACTTCAGGCCTGACCAAAAGTTAATGTAAATTACTAAGGCCATCGTCCAAATGCCTCTTGAGCACTGACATGCTTGGGACCTCAACTACCTCTCTAGGAAGCCTGCTCCAGCACCTCATTAAAAAAATGCTTCCTAATGTCAAGTCTAGAGCTCCCCTGACACAGTTTTGAACCATTCCCATGCATTCTATTACTGAATTCCATTTTATTGCTCTAAATGAACCTTACTTCACAGCAAAGCTCCAGTTTGCTTTCCACTGCATCACCAATATCAGCCCTGTTTGCCAATTTGTAGGCTCCAGATTTGGAGCAAAGAATTTGTCTGAGCCTGTTCCCAGGCTCAGACCTCAAAGTGTGGCAGCCATTGATACGGTTCAGCTGCAGTTTCTGAAACGGCCTCAACACAATCATTACATTTTGGAATAAATTACAAATTCTTTCTTTTGTACTTTCCATTTGCTGTTCCAAGGCTGCATCTGGAAAATTTAAAACTCCTGGAAAAGTAAAGAAAGTGACTAGCTCTGTGCATGGCTAAGCAGCTGCAAATCAGAAGTTACCTTCTCTTCTACAGCTCTTCTTTTACCACTGAGAATGAATATCAGTGGTACAGATTGCAAAAAATTCCATTTCATCGGAGTAATTTCAGAAAAAAACCTTAAAGTTTCAGCACTGAATGACATTTATGCAATCAAAATAATACATAATATTTAACTAATTGCTAGAATACTGAAGTGGATCCTCAAATATTGAGAAAAAAGATCATTCACCTCTCCCCAAAACTGAGGTTCAAAATTTCTCATAACTAGATTTTACTTAGGTGGTTCAGATATTCTTCAGATGTGTCTGTGTGGGGGAATTCAAGACATGGACATGTAAAGGAACAATTGCTCCTAAGTAATTTCCTAGGTGAACATACCTATCTTACAAAAATATCCTGACAAACAATAAAACCAAACAAAACCAAACAAATAAATAAACCCCATAAGGGTTTAATCCCAGTAGCCAGGCTAAGCTGAAAAAGAGGCAGTGCTTGCTCTGGAAAGGATGAGGGAGGTAAATGATGGCTAGTTATCAGTGATGGATATTTGAAAACCATTTTCCAGTCAGAAAAGCCATTTACAAGGCTTTTTGTGGTGCTTTTTCATCATTAGCCTCAGACTCAAGCCAGGTTTTAATGCCTGTCCTTTTGGTTTATTTAATTTCTGATTTTCCATTATTGAGTAACATCATTTTTAACAATGAAGTTTGGAAAATGAGGCGGAACCTGCTGGACCTGCATTGCTTCCTGTTCAGGTCCCTGTTGATTTTTCCCCTGAGCTCTTACAGACATCTCTTAATTTGTATACACTGAGATTACTGGAATAGGGTATGTTTCCAAGTTGGCTTTCCAGCTCAAATCTAATTAGTGCCTATCAGCTTCCTAAATATTAGCACTTCCATTACTCATCTCAAAATAATCATTACACAAAAGGTCCACAGCCTCTCTGGAAAACACACAAAGGGCATCACCGGTGTGGAGAGAGAGGAGGAAATTCCCTGAGGCACCAGCAGCAGGAGGGTGTCCCAGCAGTGTGGTGTGGCAGGAGCTGCTGCTCGCTGGTTTGGGACATCCAGAGGCTGCAGACTCCCATCCTGGTGGCTCCTCCAGTTGTGGTGAGGGGTCGGTCCCTGGCACTTTGCTATAGCCTTGCTGTGTCTCCAGCTCAGCTGTCACTTACTCACCTCTGGCCTGGTTTTGTTGGTCAGATCTGAGCCAGCTCTTGTTTGGTTTCTGCAGGAAGGAGCACGTCCAGGCCATCCTGGCACTCCGGGGGCTGGGCCGTGCCAGAAGAGCGGCGATTTTTCGGCAAGTGCGCCATGCACAGGAGAGCTCACACAGAGGGGAGGGCAGCACACTCTTCGCTGAAATTGATGTTCCAGTAGTCATCAGCTGCTTCTAACACAGCACCAAAGTCAGCATCCTGCCTCCTCCTACACTGCCTCTACACATGATCCAAAATCTGCTAACCCCCCCTACTCCTCTGCAAACCCAAATTGTTGACTGCTGTGGAGAAAGGAGTAGTTTCCTGAACTTGTACCCCAAGTTCAGAACCCAAAGGCAACAGATGCACCAAGACACCAATCTCCTGTAAGAGTTCCTGGGCAGCAGCTCCAGCCTGGGCACAGTGTCCACCTCATGTTCCATATGGATTCTATTGCTAGGAGGCTGTTCCACTGTTTGGTACAAGACTGAATGTATTTTCAAAGAACATAAAAGAAAAAAATAAAAAATCAAAAGCGGTTCCATCAGAGCTATATTAAGGCCTCAGTGCTATATTAAGGCTTGGACTGTGCTCTGCACAATTATACAGCAGCAGAGCAAGAGCCTCCCTCATAATTAGTGCCCATGAGCAACCGAGGGGCAGAGCTTGGGCAGGGATGTGGTAGCATCCAAGTTTTATTTCCTCCCCCACAAACCAGCAGGCTGAGATGGCATGACACAAGGTCATGACGCTGTGACCTGAGGCCACAAACCACTACCTGCCTGGGGAGGAAAACTGGGTAACCAAACCCCATGGCCAGGACACGCAGCACATGGAACACTCTTCTCTCCAGGGTGGCCCCCGTGGCCCCTCTGGCATTTCAGCAGATTTTCCTCAGTCGAGGGCTGCATTGCAAAACTCCTGTTGGACTGAAGATCTGTTCATGCCATCACATCCCCACGTGTACAGACATGCCTGGATTGGATATGCCATGTGGAGGGAGGCTCCAGGTTCTCCTTGACCTGGGGAAAGTGCCACCCAAGAAAATGCCTCTGGTCCATTTTCTTACGTGTGCTTAAATGCATTTTAACAAATCTGTTACAATCTGACTGCAGTATGAAACCAAGTGTGAGGTGGACAGACAGTGCTACATAAGAGATCCTCATCTGGTGTAAACCAGCATCATCCCATAGATGGGCATGGATCACCATAGGTTTAACTCCACAAAGGTTCCCCAGCATCTGCAGGGGAGACTGAAGGAGACATTCAGCAGCCTAAAGCTGTATAAATCTGATTTTATTTAATTCAATTTATCCTTTTGGTTGCCCTCCACAGGATTTAATCTAAGACTTTACAAAGATGTGTTTATGATCTATTAAAATTATAAATGTGGACATGGCATAGCCTTGAACACTATCTTTTCTGGCAACAGAGCTTACAGCATCAGCAATCTCTTGTTTCCTTTGCTTTGAGCTGCACCAGTATGAATTTCAGCCTGGGTGAGCAGCAGGTGCTGGTGACAGGCCAAGGGAAATGTTCTGATGGCTAAAGAAGCACAGAGTGCACCTTTAATTCACAATCATCATATGAAAATTTTTCTAAGGTAGACTTGTTACCTCCACAGTCAAGATAAGGTGTTTTTCTAAAGATAGCTTTGAAATATCAGTTATAAATTGAGAGCTTGAAGCAAGAAATCCTGGAAGAAATTTCTACCCTGCATCATTCTTCAATATATTTCATGACATTTGCCACAAACCCTCAGCTTGATGACTCACTGTATTTGCTATGGAGAAGTAAAATATCATCTGATTTTCCCACTAGGTGTGCAGAACACATGAACACTTCAGAGTTCCCTTCCCCTGTCCTGGGGACATGGTGTAAGCAGGGAGCCCTGTGATTACATCCCCCGTGGGTCTGTGAGCTACATTTCCCCTCCCAGCAGCAGGGAAGGGCATCAGTGCTGAGAGACTTACATTTATTGTTAGAAAGATTGACTGAGTGGGAGAGATACAAAGAGGATTTTGACTTTTGCAAGGTAGGCCTGAGACTTCTAAAACTGCACTCCTGGAGTGCAGGATTTGAGACACTGAAGCTTCAGCAAGAGATTTCGTGCATCAGAAATTTCCCTCTGTATGCACCTCTCATCCAAGCATCTCATGCAAGGCAGCTGTGGCATTTTCCCAAGTGCATTATTTAAATGTATACTGGAGTTTTCAATCTCATTATTTTACTGGCAGACCCTCCACAAAGCAACTGCCTTTCCTCGGGCTCCAGCTGCTGGTCCCTGGGATTAGATAAGGTGCTCGGTTTCCGTTTCCTAATAAAAGCAAGTTGCTCCCCTGAAGTCATGGAGGAAAGCTGGGCACAATGGTCTGCCTTTTGTCACAGCCTCTCCTGGGACACTCAGATCCTGCAGCCTGGCATCCTGTGAGTGAGTGGCAGGCACACAGCCAGCTTCCTCTGGGAGCTGCTGCTCTCCGGCTGCTTGCTCTTGAGCAAACCAGTTTAAGGTTAATGCCATTATGGCAAGGCCGTGGTTCAGCCCTGCCCCAGCAGCTGTGCAAGTGGAGAGGGGCTCCAGGATAGGTGAGGAGCAGGGAGGCCTCTGGGCAGGGGGATGCTCGATCTGGGCTGCAGAGCAGACCCTGGAGCCAGATGAGCAAGAGATGTGCTTTCCAAAAGGAGCTGCTGCTGACCAGCTGTCTTCTGTGGAAGACCCAGTGTTCATTACAACCATATTTCACATTCCAAAAAAAACAGAAGAAAGGCCTCCCAGGGCTTTGAAATGTGGAAGATGCAGCTCTTGTAGGAAAGGGCTCAATTATTACCCTGTTAATTCCTTCTGCTTGTTGTTTCTCTGTGCAGAAAAACACCATCATCCCTATTCCTATCCCAGCACGGAGTTACATTCCCTCCAGGACACACTTCTCACTTTTACCCCAAATCTGCTACTACGTGCAGATATATCTCTGGTGAATAATGCTGTCTCAAAAGTGTCAAACTAAATGAAAAAGCCAAACTCTCTCCAGACTTTGCTTCTCAGGAGTGAATGTTGCATTTGGGATGTGGGGGGGAGGCAGATCTGGCACAGCTGACAGTGCTGTGTGGGTGGTGAAATATAGGGTTTTTTGTTTCAGAGGTCTCTAATGTTTCACAATACTGTTTGTTTCTGGTCTGGGGTGAAAAGCAAAGGCCAGTGACAGCAGCCACGGTGCATGAGCTGGCATTTGCCCTCTGAGACCAACCATGCAGTGCCACCATTTCACCAATTTTGCTCTGTGAAGTTGTTCTTTCCTGGAAGGAAGATATAGGAAACACTCACTTGAAGCAAGAAAAGAAGAGTACCAAGACATTGCAATGAATGCCCAGGAGGCTGTCCCTCAGCAGGGGATCATAATCAATAAATTGATATGTCAAAATAATCCTGAAAAGAGCCTTTTAGTGCAGCACCACTATAATGTTTAGTTCCCTGTCACGTGGTGTCTTTCAGAAAGGATTTCTCAGTTGGTTTAAAATATTAAGGATGATCAGTAAGAAGAGGAATGGTATATTACATCCACTTTACAGGCTGGGTGATGTGGTATGACACCATTCCAGCATACACAGCTGGGATGACAAGAGGTGCCAGGGCATTATAATCTCAGGGATGGCTGAAAAGTAAAGCCATATTAGTTTTAGGCTTCACTGCTTTAGTAGTTATATATCACACTTCTCCCAAGTACCAGTGTTTAGCAAACATTTATCTTCTGTATTTTGCATCATTCTCCATGAATGGCAGTCAGTCATTTTGGTTCTTTGGTACTGGGCAGATAACTGTGCATTTCCATACCTTGAGGGCAATTTTATGTAATATTGCTAATGGCACCATGTGTTACTGCTGGGATTGGCCCACCTCCCCCATAAAACCTGAGCAAGAGAGCAGTCAGGTTGCTGGAGCTTTGATTTAAACTATTTGGTATAGCTGTTACAGCAAAAAGACAACACTGGGAAAAGGTGAAGACTGATGTACACTGATAGGGATCAAAAGTGGATTAACTTTTTAAAAATTACTACCACTTTCTCCAGTCCCAGCTTGAGGACACTGAGCACATGAACTTTGCCTGCCTGCCTTCATCCCTGTCACACAGAGCACTGCAAATGGCCTCTAATACTCTTCCAATGCAGTACTCTCAATTTGTATTTGTAAATTCATACCACACCATCAGAATATTTTCCCAGAAAAGAATATGTAAGGCAGACAAAACTCTGGGAAAAGGCTGTTGTAATATTTCTGCCATCTTCATATACCTGAAAGTCTTGAATTGTCAGTGTAAGGCTTTCCTACAAGCTGCACAGAGATTGTAGCTCTTGCTAAATGAGGCAGAAAGAGTGAATTACAGATTCAAGGTGAGCCTCTAAGTCCCAAGATATTTGACCAGGCATAGTTTATGTTTGGCCAGGCATGAAATTGTGCCTGGCAGCACGAGTAGGCCCATAGCCTGAGCTCCATAATGAGTGTGGGACTGAGGACATGCCATGGCTTCATTAGAGGATGCAGGATTATGCCTTGATTCCCAGGACTGTGGGGAGACTGGCATCAGGCGAGACAGAACTGCTTTTGTTGGAACAGTGCTACACAAGTGCAGAAAAAGCAAACCAAGCCAGAAGGCAGAAAGGCTGCACTCAGCCCCTGGGAAGGGGACAGCAAACTGGGACAGCAGCTGGGAAAGAGAGGCTGAGAATCAGAAGAAAGCCCAGAAAACAGGAATGATTTCACAAATTGGATTCACAGAGAAAGAAAGCTCTGCTTAATATTGGATAGTGCAGAGCAGTGACCTTCAACATTTTTCTGTCTATGGACTAAGGAAGTACTTCCAGGGGAGGCACAGAACACAGATGTGGTATTTGTCTTTCAGTTGGTTAAAAAATGGCTGCAAAAGGGAAGGAATGTGCTCCTCTCCATGTTCTGTAGGGGTCAGGCACAGAGCAGCTTCTACTGAAGTAGATCCAAGTTAGCAGCAAAACCACCATTACTGCTGGCAGGGCTGGACTGCTGAGGACAGCATGTCATCCCTAGCATCAGAGGCTTTCACAGAATCACAGAACGGTTAGAATTGGAAGGGATGCCAGGGATAACTCATTCTGATCCATCTGCCATGAATGGGGACACCTTTCATTAGACCAGATGGCTCATATTCAACAGCACTTTGTAGTGAAGCACATCATGGACAGAACTGAAATGAAGGGAAAATCAAACTTATGACAGAAGTCAGGCACCTTGAACAAGGCACAAAGTGCTGGGGATCATTCCTGAGTGAGGGAGCTCACAACTTTTCAATGCTTTTTTCCAAAACTCGGGGGAAAAGTATTTCCTGAAAGAACTGTGCTATGAATAGAAGCTCATTGAGTGGGTAAGAGGCAATAATGGAATTAATCATCAGGGATTCATGAGGAGGCATAAGGCCAAAAGTCTGGTGGCTTTTGTCTCCAAAAGCACGTCATACACTCGTGGACCGTCATCCTCCCCTCATAGCCCCAGCGAGAGTGCAGGAATGAATTGCTCATGCTTTCATCTTGAGAGCT
Source organism: Sturnus vulgaris (assembly GCF_052056855.1). Classification (NCBI taxonomy): domain Eukaryota; kingdom Metazoa; phylum Chordata; class Aves; order Passeriformes; family Sturnidae; genus Sturnus; species Sturnus vulgaris. Next base: position 38,507,386 of record NC_142248.1, read on the forward strand.
CTTCAAACAAACGGGTCTTGAGCCTCCAAAGCACCAGCAAAAGCCCACGGTGCCTCTTTCCCTCAGTGATCTCAAGGCTGAATCCATGCTGTGCCTTGCTAAGCAGCTGTTAGTCACTCTCTGGAACAAAGAGCATTCTCCAGGATGATGGGAGCACTGTCTGTGAGCAGACGTGGAGAGAAACAACAGCCCAAAGGCCAGGCTGGATTTGCCTGTGGTGGGATGTTCTCCCAGCAAGCTTGGGAAGGAGCTGTTATTTAGAAGCACCACATGGAATTCCACATGTGACATTTCAGCACTGCCTGCAGGGAGGAGGCTGAACCTGAATGCACCATTTTCTCTGCTTTTAGCCCTGACTCTTGGATCTGGGATTTCTCACTTCCACCAAAATGTCTTTTGCAAGTGATTAAATATTGAGAAAGCTCAAGATTGAGTCTTCTAAGTGAATTAATTTTAAAAAAAGATGATTTCTTTGCATTGCAATAGAGCAGGAATACTTGGATGGATGTCTAATATTGTTCTATTAAACATTCAAAGCAGATGTTCTATTAAACATCCAAAGCAAGAAAATCTTGAGTTAAAAGAACTGCCTGTAGGCAGGCATGACAACTCACAGCAGTATTATTCCATTTCCCAAAGTTATTCACAATCCATTGTAAACAAGAACTGCTATGTCTCTGCAATCAGTCGACCTTCAGCCTTGGTGTGTGGATTTAGATGCCATTGTTTTAGTCACAGCAAGAAAAATGAATTGCATTGTTGCTGTTCCAGCTGTATTTCTGGGAAAATGCTTGCATGGGGTGTATCAAACAGAATCCTCAAAGGAATATTATTTTCCTCAGTTAAATAAAAAACATGTAACTGCCCTTTCAACCTCTGATGAGTGATGCAGCTTCTTCCTGATGCAGGTAGAGAGAAGCCTGAAGGAGTTAAAAACACACACGGGACTAATCTTTACATACTGCATCCAAATTATTGAATTTGTATTGCAGCATTGGATTTCATATCCAGCACTCATATTTATTTGCTTTAGATATTTTCCTCTTTTCTCTAAAGGTGATGTTCAAAATAATTATGACAACTCCATCCATTTAGGAAGTGGTTTAGGAAGGATCCATGTCTGGCCACTGTGTTATTGGGAAAAATTCTAGGAGCAAAGCACCTTACCCAGCCCTATGATGCAGGTTGTGCCAAGGCAGGGAAGGCAAAAGAAAAGATTATTGCCCTGAAGATCCAACAAGATTCCTCAGATTTTTTTTGAGAAAAGGAATATTTCATTACATGATCAGTGGGAATTTCAGTCATTGGGAGAACTGTAAATCTCATTTAGAAATATGTCCTGATTAACAAAGAAATGAAGGGCTATTCTCTACTGCCAGTAAATTTGGCAGCAACAGCTCTGTTGATTTCAACAGTGAAATACAAGCAATAAGCTCCTTACTGAGTCAGAGGCTTGAAACACAGGCTGCCCTCATGGCTACTTGGATTTCCCCTGGAAACTTCCCTCTGTGCCACTCATCAAGCCCAAGTTTGCTTGGGCACGTGAGCATAATGCCACAGGAGAGAGGCCAGAAATAGGAAGGCGCAAACCTTGAGGACTCACAGGGAAGTTCAAAACAGAAGAACTTCTCTGTGTTTCACTTTCAAGACCTCAAAGAGAAGTACAGCTTTTTCAGTTTCCTGGGTGCTTTCCTCCAGTACTTTCCACCACCTTGTGATAGGGGGTTTATGGGTGGCTTTTCCTGTTGGGCAAAAAGAGAGTCCCCAAGGGAGAGAGCCCTGGGCCAGGGAGGTACCTGGGTTGGGGTAAAACAACTGCAGTGAAAAGAGGTCATGATTAGTTCCACCAGGCCTAAACAGGATGCTGCTGCCATCATGAGGGCCAGTTGGGTCCCATCCAGTGACCTTTCCAGTGCTGCATTCCCTGATCTAAAATTAGGCCTCTCATCCCCTGCACACGAGCCCTGTGCCAGCCCGGATCCAGCCGTGGGTGACCGGAGGGGATCCACCAGCTGAGCCCTGGAGAGGACAGGCATGGCCCAGCCCCAGATCTTAAATATGGATGAGCACATTCCTCCTGCACCACGGGAGCTGCTGACACGGCTGCCACAGGGTGGTTTTGGCAGTTCCTGGGCTCAGCTGACAGAGCAGGTCTGTCAGGACAACCAGCCCTGTGCTGTGCAGCACAGCTGTGCTGTCACATCTGGAGCACTGAGCCACATTGTAGAGAGCAATGTGTCTGATGCTGCTCAGGATGTGGCTCCCTGCACCATTTCTTGTAGCTTAACTGATGAAGCAGTTCCCGTTTGCCTTCCCTCCGTTCATGGCTATGCTGGTCTCTAAGGACATACAAGTAAAAAGCATCCCCAACTTAGAGACCCCTATCTAATGCAGGGGCACTGTAAGAAAAACAATTTGCATCTTGAAAGCACACATACAAATTTTTCTGGCTTCACAGAGAGCTACCCCTTGTGTCTTCATGCTGAACCTCAAAGGCATTAGGAAGCTGTAAACAGCGAAGTAGTGTTATAGAAAGAAACAAGAATAAGCTGGTATAAAGAAAGGACTACGGGATGCTGGAGTACCTTAAAAATGGAATGCTAAATAATGCTGCTTTTCTGTCAGAGGGTCCCTGAACCATCTCCAAAGCAGGGACAATATCACTCCCTCCAGTCCATAATTTTTCCCAGGCTATGAAGACGCCTCAATGAAGGTCCAGGGATAGCAAACTGCAAAGAGCTGGCTGCCAGTCCAAGGGGACTTCCCTTCCCTCCTGCCCACTGTGAGCATGTCAGGGACAGCTGGCCCCAGCCAGAAATCTCGGACATGAATCCCTGCTCCCTCTCCATGTCAGAACAACCACAGAAATGCACACCTCCCTCGCTCAAATGCCAGGGGAGGGTGCCAGGGCAGCCTCAGGGATGGATGCCTCCTCCACCAGAATATCACAGCAAAGGTTTCAGCAGCCTCAGCTACGACCACTCCTCAAGCAAAAATACCAGGATGGGGATGCAGACCATGCTTGATTACAAGCCCTTCCTCTGATAAAGATTTAGGACATTCCTGTCAGGTTTGAACTCCTGGCTCATTACTCAGGCATGTAGTATCTCTAATGCCAGAAAAAAACAAAATCAGGAAAGCTCTCTGGGGTTACCTTGGTCCAGTTATGACCAGAAAGGACAAAACTAGCATCATGTGAGACTGGTACCACTGGTAGAAAAGTTTCCCAGATGGGAAACTGTTCACTTCACACTGTTGAAGTTATCAAATCAGTTTTGCTGCAGGTCAGATCTCCAACACCAACCTCCTTCAAACAGACCTAGGAAAATGTGTTTTCATCACTTGGAGAGGAAGACAACAGAGGCAGAACTATGACAAGAGGATGAAGATAAACTGCTGCTGTGGATGTTTCTGCTGAACAAGGCTCTGCTTGGCTTTTGCACCTGGATTCAAAAAATCATGAGCAGACCAATCTTCTCAGCACAAGGGCAGGATTCTACCTGTGGCAATAGGGTCCATGTTGGACAGGACACAGTATTTTGCAGGAAAAAGGAACTTTTTGGATCTGAGAACATTAGGTTAGGTAAGTGCTTTTGTACTTCAAAAAATATTCCATACTGGTTGGCTACAAGATCTTGGGTTTACATGTTGCTTTCAAGCAGTAAGATAATATAGAATTAGCCAACTTGATGGTTCCCTTTAACTTCAGACTGAACTTCCACAGGTGAGAGTGAAAAGTCTGCTCCCCACCTACCACAAAACATAGCCTGCACATGGAATTCTTTGGAGAAGGCCACAAGCAGCCTTCAAAGACAGAAGAGATCCATCCCTTGGTGTGGTTCTATGATAATTTTGAAAGCCAAAGGATGTTGTACTTAAAAGGATATAACTTGGCACATGCATAATTATCAAGGGTTGGGAAGCACAAATGAAAACAAAGTTTGGGCAGGGAAGTAGTTCATTAAATAAGAGGAAAAACAAGAGGTTGTATCCTGTGGTCTCACAGGTGTCTCAGACTGGCCAGAAACAACAGTCCCCTCAGACTGAAAGGTTTCAGACTTGGACTCCAGGAGGTATTCACACTCACTTTTGGGCCCTAGGGCATCTAGAAGTCCAGTTAGCAGCAGTCTAAGAAGTTTCACTTCATTGACACATACAGAAAATGGAAGAGAAAATGAAACTTCATCCTAGTGATTTCTGCTATTGTCTGGGAGAAGTCCTGGGTATGCAATCTTTGCCCACCACTTCTTGGTTATGTCTCTTACACAAAACATGACCTGTCATGGAAACTTCTCCCTCAGTGGTAAGCACTGTGTAATGCAGTCTGCTGGTGAACTCAGAGCCCCATTGCCCAGGCTCTGCTCCTGTCCCTCATCACTAACCTGTTCCTATGCTGTAAGGCCAACATTTGGATATATACACATAGCTCTTCTCAGCCTGGTTGCTGATAGAGAAAAAGAAATCCTTTTTATTACCTGTAGCCATCATAAATAGGGGAGAAGTAGACACCTCAATCGTTGGAAATTGAGTTGTAAGCTGAACCAAGTGATCAGACTTCAAATGCACAATAGTCCTGAAAGCTGGATACACCTCCTCTAGACCTCCAATCACTTATTGGTTGCTCTGCCCCAGCTGCTGAGCAGTGATAGTGCCTTTGGAGCCAGCAAGTTCCTGCACAGCTTACTGACCTGTCATGTCCCTGCACTCAGGGAGAAGAACTGGGCCCCCTCATGACCTAGCTGACATTGTTCTGGCCTGCAGAGCTGAGCCAGCCTTCAGAACCCAAACTTTCATTCTTTTGTTGACCTTAAACTTTATTAAAGTTTTGGAAAAAGCCAGAGAAATGTAGCAGGTGTGATTTCTTTGTCTTTTACCTCACATTTTAATGAGGACCCCAAATCCTCTTCTGCTACTCCTTTTTGCACATGACCTCACTTCTATAAAATTATCCCACAGTGAACTGAAATAAAAGAGCTATTTCCCAGCACAAGAGGATGAAAAGCAATCAGCTACAAGCAGCTCAGGTCTCAGCCCATGCTGCCACCACATGCTGCTTCATATGCCTCCCTGTGCCATGCATGGCAGGAGGTCAGCCCCTGTAGATCCTTCCCTGTTCCCCTCCCCAAGCTGCTGCACACCCCACCCCACATGGAAAAGCTGCTTTATTACAGGATATTACCTGACCCTGATTTTACAGTCCAACCTCACAGCGAGGGTATTTTCTGACTCTCCCAAGAACCAACTCAGGCACCTCTACCTGGGCTTTGTGTGTCCCACCAGCTCCAATATTTGGAGATAGCCAAATATGCCCAGCAGAAGGTGGCAAGGAGTGCCTGCTTACTCAGAAAGCTGCTGCCAGTCATCTGCACCCAGACCAATTGCTTTTCTACTCTGAAACATGCACAGCTGGAATTGCTTAGTGCAAATTAGTTCAACTCAGAAAATCCCACAGGAAAATTACTGTCTTCCCTGTCTGGTAATAAAGGTAACGAAAACAAGTCTGAACAAAAATCTCAAATACCATTCAACAAATAAGCATATTGAATTAATGGACTCCAGGAAGAACATCTTTACCCTCATGACAATCTTCTTCTTGGCACACCTTTAGCTGGCAATGAGGATAATAGCTTTTCAGCACCCTGAAATAGGAAATTCAAACCGCACTTCAAAAATAGTCTCCTTATAAATGCTTTTTATTGATAGTATCTTCATTTGTACAGGTAGATCTTTCATTGTCTAATGCGAAGAATTCACAACGTTTTCTAGTAGAGACACACCCCATTTGCAGGCTCTTGCTCAGCTAAATTTGGATATTATGACTGGCAATAAAATTGACTTTGATGCTCAACCAAGAAGGGGGAAGCAATCCTATACAAGTCACAGTTCAAATTTAAGGAAGCAGTTGCAAAATAAAATCACAAATCTCTGAAGCACGTCTTGTTTTTAAGTGTAAATTTCAGGTGAGAAATATATCCTGTGTATTAAAGAATTCAAGCCTGAACTCCTGGATTCCAGGGATTGCAGACTTCAGTGAACTAAGTGCAAACTATAAACCCAGAGTATCAGTGTAGTCCTATGCAGAACACTGAGTAGTTACAGAGCACAGAAAAGTTCCTGTGCAGCACTGGAACATGTGCAGCCTGGTTTAACTTGGTCACTCACCACACAGTATTATTTAACTAAGTACAAGTATTCTGCATCCAGAACAGCATCCTCTGCCTTCCTACCCATGCCCAGAGCAGTGTGTGTGTGTGTGTGTGTGTGTGTGTGTGTGTGTATGTGTAACCCTTCAATCACATCAGCCATCCTGGTTCTGCCCGCGAGCCATATCCCTTCACCTCCTGCATGAAAAGGTAATTGGATGCAGCATCAAGCTCACCTCCAGCTGTCCCCAAACCAGCTCTAACTGCAGATTTCAGACCTTGCCTCCTCTCCCTTTCACACTGGCATTGGAGGAGATGATGAAATACAGAGGAAGTTTCAGCACTCCAAGGCCAAATCTTGCACTGTTTACAACGATTTTCAGACTGACGTGGCACCCAGCATTTCCATCCCATGACGAGGCTTATTTCTGGTCACTGGTTGTCAAGGAGAAAGGGGACCAAACCCTAGGGCAATCCCAGAGGGGAATCCTCCACCAGCACAGCCAAAGGCTGGCATGACATGAATCAGTGTTTTCAAGAGACCAGAGATCATGGATTTGCCCATGAGGGCGGCCCCTCGGCTTCTGCTTCCTGTCTTGGCAGATATTGTTGAGGGTGAAGTCTTTCCCTAGTACCATGGACTTCTTGGAAAAAGAGTGCTAGAGAGGAAAGTGGCAGTGCCAGCAGATAGGATGCCTGCCAAAAAAAATCACAGACTAGAAGAGGCATGTGTTCTCCAGTACTGTGACAGCTCAACTGGGCACCTCCTTCCAGCACAAACCATGGCCCCACACCATGTCTGCTGCTGGGGGATGCCCCCACACAGGACCTGAATAGTCCCTCCAAAAGTTGTGTGGCCACACAGGTGCTGAGGGTGGGCATCAGGAGCATCAGGTAAGCTCATCATTTACACTCAGCTTGAAATCCCTGGATCTTTTTTTTTTTTTACATTTTGCATTAGACGAAAGCTTTCAGATGTAAAATAGAAATTGTCCCAAGCATAGTAACCAGGCACTTGGACTTTCTACCTGCCCCACTCCCTGCCCCACAGCAGCTTCCCAGGAAAGGGGGAAGAGGTAGGCTCTGCAGGACCACAATATTTTGATTTTCTGGCTGCAGGGCAACTGCTTCAACCCAGATCTCATCCAGATGTGTGCAGAAGATGCTTCCCATTGAAGCTATCTAAGCGAAGAACAGCACAGTCCTCACAGCCTTCACAGACCCTCTGCAAAGGCCCCCACAGCCACTGCTGTCACCCAGGCATCCCCTGGCTGCTCTCCAGCCAGCCCCTGCTGTGGCACCGTGCTTCCCCAGGTAACAGGCTCACCACACTCCATGGCCAGGGATGCTGATGGCTAGAAATCAGGAACAGAAATAAGAAAAACAAGTCATAGCATCATGGAATAGTTTGGGTTAGAAGAGATCTTTAAAAGCCATCTAGTCCAACCTCCCTGCAATGAGCAGGGACATCTTCAGCTACGTCAGGCTGCACAGTCCTGTCCACCTTGACCTCGAAAGTATCCAGGAAGGGAGCAATTCTCACCTCTCTGGGCAATCTGTTCCACTGTTTTACCACCCTCATCATAAACCATATCTTCCTTTTCTATAATTTAAACTGACCCTTCTTCAGTTCCAAACCATTATCCCTTGTCCTATTGCAACAGGCCCTGCTAAAACCTCTGTCTCCATTTTTCCATCATCATAGCCCCCCCCTTCAAGTACTGAAAGGGTCAAGAAAGTCTCCCATCCACAAGTAGAACACAGAGTTTTGGAAGCTTTGGGGTAAGGAAGGAAGCCTCCAGTCTCTAGGCAGGGAGTCAATCCCCACTCTGAAGGTGCTGGAGGGTATTCATGTCTCCTGGGAATGCTGTGAGCCCTGCTCTGAGGAAGGCACGGCGCAGGACCCAGATACAGGCAGCTGTGCTTTCAGGCATGCACCTCACCCCCGACAGCCTGCTGTGGCAGTGCCCTGCTCAGAAAACAAAGCTTTCAAAGATCATGGAATATCCTGAACTGGAAAGGACCTACAGGATTATGAAGTCCAATGACCATTTCTTCACTGGACAACCTCAAAAGCCACACAGTATGTCTGAGAGCATTGTCCAAATGCTTCTTGAACTCTGGCAGGCTTGATGCCATGACCACTTCCCTGGGGAGGCTGTTCCAGTGCCCAACCACCCTCTAGATGAAGAACCTTTTCCTGCTATCCAACCTAAACCTCCTCTGACACAGCTTTAGGCCGTTCCCTTGGGTCCTGTCACTGGAGACCATCGGGAAGAGATAAGTGCCTGCCTCTCCTCTTCCCCTTTGTGACGAGGCTGAAGGCTGTGATGAAGTTTCTCTAAGTCTTGTCTTCTCCAGGCTGAACAAGCCAAGTGACCTCAACTGCTCCTTGTACGGCTTCCCCTCCAGACCCTTCACCATCTTTGTTGCCCTCCTTGGGACGCTCTCTAATAGCTTTATGTCTTTCTTATACTGTGGTGCCCAAAACTGCCTCCAGGACTGGAGGTGAGGCTGTCCCAGTGCAGAGACAAGCGGGACAATCCCTCCCTTGTCCGGCTGGCGATGCTGTGCCTGATGCCCCCAGGACAGGACCATCCCTCCTGGCTGCCAGGAACTTGCCCTCGTTCCCCAGGCTGTTTGCACACCCAAGGATGACCACTCCAGGCGCAGAACATGGCATCTTTGGAGGCTCCTGCTCTATCCCTGACGGCGCGTTTCCAAGCCTGCAATGGGACACATGGCACAGCCAAGGTCAGGGTGCCGCATTCACCGGTCTGCCGGCACACGGCACAGGGCGCCGGGGCTCAGCTCCTCCGCAGGCACCGACCCTCGGGACCCGGCATTCCGCGGCCAGCCTCCTTCCTCGCCGGAGGGGATTTCTCGGTTCCCTTGGCTCGGGAGGAGGTGCGACTGGAGTTTCCCAGCAGCCAGGTCCCGCCCCCGCCGTCCTCCCCTTATAGCCAGGCTGCCCCCGCCCCGGCCCCAGACCCTCTGACAGTGCCGGTGACAGTGGCAGTGCCCGTCCAGCCCCGCCGCCCCGGATCCTCCGCAGAGTAAGTCAGGCAGAGCTCCGAGCCGCCCGGAGCTCGGCTCTCCCCCTTCCCCCCGGGCCGGCGTCTCCCGCTTCTCCCGAACCGCTGCGCTCCCTCGCTGCGGAGCTCGGGGGCTCTCTGCGGGGTCCGAGACTGGGGAACGAGTGGCACATGCTGAAGGGTGGGTTCCGGACACAGGGACAGGTTTCAGCCCCACCTTGTAATTATCAGAATGGGAAATAAATCGGATCCCTGGCAGGACAGCAGCTCCAGGGATATCCCAGGGCTGGGCACCGCAAGGATAAGTGCCTGGTAATTCCATTGTGACAGCTGTGTCTGATTTCTGATTTCTGATTTCTGCTGCTTTTCCCCTAAATGTCAGGGCACAGGCTCGAGAAGTGACTGCTGTAAACCATTCCCCCCCTTCCTACCTCTCTGCCTTCCAACACCTTTCCCAAAATTTAGGTATTTTAGGTACTGGGCACCAGAGCGTCCTAAACCCCGATCTGGCACTGAGTTCCAGATCCAACGTGGCACTTCTGCCCTCTTCTCTTTGTCACTATTTAAAGGAAGTGGTTTTCCCCCAAAGCACAGGAAAGTAAGTGGATTGTGATTCACTCAGTTTGTCTATGTTGAAAAAACACGATTTCAGAGCTTGGACCCTGGACGGCCCCAGGCAGACCCTGTGAGTTTACCTTGCCAGGGTCACTGTGCCAAGCTGGCACATTTCTGCATTGCCCTTTTGTGACTGCTTTTTCCTAGTCAGGGATGTCCCACAGCTCCTAGGACTTGCGTTTTCCCGGAGCACTGAAAAGCCTGTAGAAATTCCCTTCTGCCTTTGTGCAGCAGCCTCATATCCGCTGCATCAACTCAGCACAAATTGAAAAATTCAGCCCTGGAGCTAGAATCGTTGGGGTGTTCAAAGTAGAATTTCTTTTTGAGGCTGATGCAAAGTGAGAAAGAAACTTTCTGTGACTGGAGCATATGGCTGATCTAGAAGCAGTAGTGCCTCACTTTGACACCCAAGTTCAGAGCAGAAAACCTGAAAAAACACTCATTCTCCAAAGTATCAGCTGCCTTCTCCCACCATGGGACTTTGAGGCTTTCCATCTCTGATAAAGCAAATCACGAGGGAGCAGAGAGCTCAGGTTTGAGTTTGCTTCATTCATGCTCTCTATAAAAAGATGCCTGGAAAGCCAAAGAGTTTGAAAAGGCTGAGAGAAGCTCCCAGGGAATTTGTTTATCTTCTCAGTCACTGTTAGCTCTAGCAGTGAACTTTGCAAACTCCAGGCCTTAAAGAAGAATTTGGCTTTGGAACTGTATTATGAAAACAAAACTCTAGGCAGCAGCAGCTGGTTGCTCTTTCAGTTGCAACAGTTCAAAATTATGCTGCTGAGATATAAAGCAAGAAGAAAAAATTAGGGTATTACAGTGCATTTTCTCTGCTTCTTCCCAATAACAGTGTATATATAGAATTTTCTCTGTCTGAAAGAGTCTCACTAACAACAGGAAATGATGGTTTACCAGTATCTATACATGGTTTTATGCTGGTGGAAAGCCTCTCTCTCATGCTAGGTGAGATGCCCTGCTCTGCCTGCTCTGCCACTACCATTCCCCATCACCCCAGCCCTATAGGGGTGCCTGGTGCTGCTGAGGCACATGGATTGAGTCCTCTGGGGAGGTTCTGCTCCTGCTTTGGCTTCTTTACTGGAGACAAGTTTTGTTTTCCCTCAGCTTCCCATTGGGAGCAGAATTTGGCCAACATCAGGGTGCTGCTGGACCAGATATTGGGTGGTGGATGTCTCACAGGGGTCTGCAGATAGGACTGTGGGTGAGAGCAGCACAGCAAAGGGTCAGGGTGGGGCTCTGGGTGGCACAGCTCTTCTGTGGACTGTGATGGACTGTGATTTCCCAGGCAGAGCCAAGTGGAAGCCCCCAGATTTGTGGTGTCTCTATTCAGTACTTAACTCAGATAACAAAAATGGTAGGAAAAAATCCCCCACCTCCTAAGAGGGCTCCCAACTTGCAGAGATTGGGTCTGGCATCTCCGTGGACACTTTGCTTTGATGAATTAGTGTTTTTTTAGGTGTCAGCACATGGTCTGAAGTACACTAAACTCAAACTGTCTGCACTGCTCTACTGCTTCAAAGATGGCTTGGCCCAGTGCAATTTCCTTGTGTGGACAGTAATCACCACTTTTCCACAGGGAATGGATGGGGAGTGGCATGGCTGATGCAAATGCAGAGAATAAACTTTGCTAGATAACTCTGGATTTATGAGAGGCTGTGGGAGAGTAGGAGATATCCACTAAAATGAGATATAAATCCTCATGACCTAGGATGTCAGCAAGCTGGAGAGACCAAAAATCCAAACAATTGCTTGTTAATACTGGCAGCAGCTCAGGAAAAAGAAGTCAGGAAAAAGTTCAGCAAAAAAAATCAGAATAGGGATAATTAATAATTCTCTTCCCCTGAGAGCTCTCTGGCACACCATGAGCTGCCCCTCACCAATGAGATCGTTCTGCATGAAAGCTGTTTCCTTTGAGGAAGAAAAGGAGAAAATGGGAAGCCACTGTGCCCAGAGTCCGGGCTGGGTCCTTCTGTGTCTTGACTCTGCTCCAAGTGTTTCCCTTGCCCTTGCTTCCCTCCCCAGCAAAGCTCCAGCTCGGAGGTAGGTGCTGTGATCAGCAGAAGCTTGCTGTATCCCACTACAGCTACACCAGCACCACAGTCCCAGTGCTGCAGGGCGTCTGGACAGGGTGCCAGATGATGCTCTGTGAGCTGAGCTGCTCTTCTGGTTTGAAACCAGAAGCTGAATATGCTATGTCAGAAATAATTGGAGCTAAAGGCTCCCCTTGCAGAAGCCAAGTTGCCACATAACAATAATGAGGATGACGATGATAACAGTAAATTAGTAATAATACTGAGTTGGGAACAATGTCAACTCTTGACCTCAAATCATTACATTTCCCAACACTTGAATTTGAGTTCGGTGCCTGGGAAATGATTTAGCATTTCTCCTGCTAAAAAAATTAAGAGCTTGATGGAGTTTTAGCAAGCTTTGATTTGTGATAAGAGCAGAGGCTTAGAGGAGCAGCCTGTGGCTATCCAAGCCAGAGCCAAGCTCCTGGCATGTCCTGTCTGCTGCATTGGGCAGGAGCACATGCTGACAGAGGCAGAAGGTGCAGTGCTAGCACAGCAGCTCCTGCCTGTGCCCCCGAGATGTAACCAGGACCACCTCCTTTTAGCTGAGTATTACTTGTAGGAAGTGTTGGCATATTTTTCTGTAAGTTTCTTAAAAGCATTTCTTACAGTAAGAGCTTGGCTATCTAACAATAATGAGAAGAGATGGACAGGGAATTTTTGGTACCTCTTGACACTAAGACTGGGGCTGCATTTCCCACAAGAAGTGGCAGCTGGGGTTTACTGGTATTTCCTGCTGCAGATAAAAACACAGGGCAACCACCAGTGGCACATGATAATCACTGGGCAAGAGTTCAAGCTGACCAAATGTGAGAGAGCATGGCAGCTTTTGCATCCAAAGCCTTACCTAGGTGCTCGAGGCTGGCTTTTTTTGAGCCCTACCAGGACAAAGTTGTGACAGGCATTAAAAACTCAGCTTTTAACCAGCTTAATCGTTCCCCTATGGACTCTTTTATGTGTAGTGTCACTTTGATGCTTTTCAAAGATACATTGCATTCATCTTGGCGTTGAAGAAGAACCAAAACTGTTTGAAGTCCACCTTTGTGATCATCATTCATCAAAATGAAAGACCTTAGCCTTTTGGAAAGAGAGAGGTAGTTTCTTTGGCTGGAAAACAAACAAACGAAAAAAACCCAATAATGTTTTGTTTGAAATAATAGGAGAGGGAGAGAAATGACTCAGCTGAGTACAAATCTGTGCTTGAACAAACAGGAAGGAAGGGATTTGGCAGAATTAATCTAAACACAGTTTTGTATTGAGAAATGCAGGTTACAAAAAGAGCCCTACAAAAATTAAGAAGTCCAAATTACTTACAGAGCATGCCTGTTGCCATGATTTTTTTTTTTTGGTTGGTTGGTTGGTTGGTGGTTTTTCTGGGTATTTTTGTAGTGGAAATGTAACAAAAAGCTCTTTTCCACTGCTTTCAGGATTCTAGTGGGGCATCCTGACTAGCATAGCTGGAGTGAATTGCAGGGAGTTTCCTTTCCTCTCCCGTCCTCAGTACATGTGCTAGGGAGATGTAGGTGCACAGATTCAGCCATGGCACAACTTTTGGCTAACCTGGGATTAGCTCAGTTTTTGAAGAGTATGCTGCTAATAATGTGTTGGTTGTAAATTCAATCCCTGTATGGGACATTCACTTAAGAGCTGGAATTGGTGATCCTTGTGGGTCCTTTCCAGCTCAGACTGTTCTGTAACTCCTGTCAGCTGAGCTCTGGTGCTCAGGCCCCCTTTGCTTGCTCATGCAAGCAGAATTCCTTTCCAAGTGAGTTTTCATATTTGTTGTGTTTAGAAAGTAGTAGCATTACTAATCCTGAACAGGGCCTGGCATCGAAATCAGGGAGGAGGAAAGCTCTCAGCAAAGCCAGGCTCTCACTGCTCTCTGTACCACTCTGCTGCTACCACTAACTTGGTGCTTCAAAGCTCTCCAAGCTGCCAGGAGCCAGCAGGAGGAAACACAATTAGAATGAAAAGCCACAGTCTTCCAAGCAGTTTTTGCAGAAATAAGTATCGTATTTTGTATCAGCATGACACATATCAACATTTTAAACTTAACAAGGGTATTTGAAGATCACCACATTGTGGCCTTATAACTGAACCCAAATTATTCGTTTATTTAAAGTCTAATTTTTCTGCCATTATTCAGTACCAGTAAACCAAAACTTGCCTGAGAGTTCTTCATACAAATGTGCTTCAGTCTCCTAGAAAGTCACTTGAAATAAAGCAGTACTAGACTAGGAAACTATGACTCATTTAATTTATTTACAATGATTACATAATTATAATCATTATACAAATGGTTATAGTTATGCAAATAAATATTTTGCAGTATATTGAATTACAGAGGAACATAATTCTAAATATGAATTCTGAAAAGAAGTTATAACAATAACAAATTTTTGTTGTTTATTATTTGTTGTGTAAGAGTGTTGGCGGTAAGGCAGGACTCTGGCCGAATCAGGTCTGTTAAAACAAGGCTAAACTACCTGATCCTTGTGCCTTGTTCTTCCTCTGTGGTATTTTTCTTCCTAACTGCTACAATTTGTTTTTTTCTGAAATTTACAGGCTAGAAGGAAAATGATGAAAATGTTACCTTTTCTCCAAAGCGGTCCTTTTGGAATGCGCAGTGGATCAGAGGGTTGCATTGATGCAAACAGGCCATTTGAAAACACTTCAGCATCGGTAGCTGAGGAAGCCCCTGCCTGTCCTGAACCTTCTGCAGATGAAATCTGGTCCAGGGACCAGGAGAAGATGAGAGAAAGGCCAGGGGCAGCCTGCAGAGCTTCACGGGCCTCTTCAATCACAAGCAATGAGAGTTGCATCTCCGCTGGGGACAGCCCTGAGAAGGGAAACAAAGGAATAAAGGGAATGCTTAAAAGTGCATTTAAAATAGTTAAAAAGACCAAGCCACCCAGTGGTAAGTGCTCCTCCTTCTTCCTTTCACCACTCCATGGGCCACGGTTACCTCTAGAGGGGCTATATGAGGCAGGGAATTGTTCCCTAGGGAAACAAAGGTATCGACAGATTGAAGTGACTTTTCCAAGAAGCCTGGGGAAAATTTGGCTGAGGGAGACATGACCTCAAGTCCTACTCCTTTAGTACCAAGGGCACAGTCCTTGAGGAACTGCCCATTTGCAGGTTTTCTGTCTAAAACAAAACTTATTTCTACCTCTCATAGGGGCACAGAGAACTGAGGGTAGGTGAGAAACCAAGGTGTAAATCTCAGCTTTGTTCCTCTATCTCCTCCTACAAAGTCTTGTTGTTTTAGTACAAATTATTTCATTTCCAGACAAGCCTTTACCTGTCTAATTGACATATATTTCTCCATGTGTCAAATGGTTTTCTAAACTGGTGGTTTTCCTTCTTGGCCTTACATTTGCTGCTGAAAAGAGGCCTTTTGTACTTTTTTTCTTAGCCCTGCATTGCCCCATCCCCAATGTCTTTTTTTTTTTTTTTTTTTAAGCAATCAGATTTAAAACAACCATAATTGCAGAAAATATTCCAGATGAGAGACCACCAATGTGTGGTACAATATATTCCTATTTTCCCATCTCAGCTGGATATTTCTCACTGAGTACATCCTGGGGTTGTAACTGACATGTTCACTAACCTCCCAGTAAGGATTTACTAATTCTCCAGGCATCTCTCTCTTCCTCCTCCATCTCAAGCTGATTCACATCCAGCTTGCAGCAGAAAATCCTATTTGTTGCTAAGTAACTTTTGTTCTATTGAATTTGTATCTTGTGTTTCGTGCCATTAAATTTCAGCCCATTTACTATTCAAGTTATCCCATTGTTCGTGTAAAATGCACCAAGCCCTCAGTTTCTATAATGTCTCTGAACTTTGTGCAATCAGCAGATGCCAAAAGGGCACTCCCAGCTTTTGTGCCACAATCTCTAAGGACAAATGAAGTAAGATGAGTTTCATGAATAATGTAAGCTTTCTCCATCCGGGGTTCTCCATGCAAACATTACACACTTAACAAATCATATTTTGGGATATGACTTTGCCATTTTAACTAATAATTTCCCAGGTTGCCCTGTCTCAAGTAACTGACTGTAATTTAGATAAGACAGTTTAGTTGTATTTGTCTTGCTTGCTAAATGTGTCCTCCCAAACAATTTCACGGGTCAGGTTGTGCCAAATCTATTTCTGGAAAACCCATGTGGTATTTCCTTTAGCACATCTTTAGTTACATCTTTCTATCTACATTATTTCTAAAGCCATGCATCTGACTTGAGATCATATTAATGGGAAGGGGAATGAGCAATAACTAACTAACTAACTCCACAAGGCTAAATTTTGGAAAAAATTATAGGTGGTTAGTGAATAGCTGTCCATGTGCAACATGCAGGTGATAGGTATTCAAATTTCCATCACCTCAGTTAAAGGCAAGTTAGAAGTAATCTGATCTTTAAATAAACAGATTTTCTATATGGTCTAGGAACCAAGAGCTAGCATTTTGGAAGTATAAGCATTTTTTAAAAAATATTCCAGAGCCATCATTTTCTATAAAACAGAAATCTAAATCTTTGCTCTTGGTTAAAGAAAGGCTGTTCTTTTTTCACCAGTCAAACAAGTCATGGATCTCCTTGGAGAGCAAAAGCTTTGTGATGCCATTCAACATTTGTTTGTCCTGGAGAAGAGCCTGTCTAGCAAAAGTGAGGAGGGACTGAACACCAGTCAGAAAGACATTGAGTCTGTCTATGAAGTTCTGAAGCACAAAGTCTTCAGCACCTTGAAAGATTCTGTGCTGCTTGCAAAAACAAACCCAGACCTGCTGCAACAGGCAGTGGAGGCTCTGAAAGAACAGGAGAAAGAAGACCAGAACTACATGTCAGAGAATCCACCTGACCAAAATATGCAATTTAGACCTAGAAAATGGAAAGAGCTTTGGATGGCTACAGTAAAGGAGTCAGTAGAAGCTCGAATGAAAGACACAAGCCGTACTCCTAGAACTGAGAACCTCTCTGCAGTTGGCCAGAACCTCCTGCACATGGGAAAGACAATGAAAGAAGATTTGACAGTGGTTGCCAAGTACATTAACAAGCTTTATCCTCCCGAGTTTAATGTGTTCAGCATATATGCAGAACTCTACCACAATTATTTTGCCTCCCAGGCAAAGAAAAGTGCTGAGTCTCATCTGGAAGATAAGGATATTTACCTTCTTCTCTCATGGGTACACAACTTCTATCCAAAGTAAGTGGGCTTTTATACAAGTTTACCCCTGGCAATTGAAACAGGCTCATTGGCTGCAAACCCAAGCATTTGCTTGATTTATGAGTTAGTATTGCTGCAGTGCAGTCCAGCACCTGGCTAAGTTCTGGTGTTACTGATGATGTGCTGATTTACACTCCTGGCCAGAATAGCCAGAAGGGACACACTCAAGGCTGCTAGTCTGTAAATGAAGGGCTGTTCCACCATTCTGGCTTCTGGGCAACAGACACACAGATGTTTAAGGCTTCATTTGTAGGGTAAATTGGTCAAGGTTCATTACCTTGATATCTATTACAGTTGCAGACCTGGGCTCACTCTTGGAAAATTTGGAAATTTCAGCCCTTTGTACCAGAGGGCAGACAATAAATAGAACAACCTTGCAATTATCCTGGGCATGGAGGATGTTGCTTAGGTGTTACCCACAGTCTGTTTTCCTCACCTTTAGGAGAGCCAGGGGTGTGCCCCTGTGAGAGGACACTCTCAGCCAAGGGTTCCTGTAAACCCTGTATGTTACTGAACTGAAAATATTCCTTGTTGTGGCTAATAGTACTGGGTGGAGAATTAAGGGCTTTCACTTCTTAGGTGGAAACCAGTAAAGACACCAGCAATGCTTTTTCTGTTCTAAATTCATTCGGCTCCACTTTTTCCTTTCCCTGTTTCACTGATGAGTGTAATGATTCAGTGTTGATCCTGGAAGTTTTCCATAGTCAGTGCTCTAGGTCAGGATATTCAGGCCTGAACCAGCCTGTGTTTGGAAGTGAGCAGTTGTGGGGGGTAGAGCTCAGCCAGAGCAGCTCAGCCTGGCACTGGGGACAATGTTGGCCAGGGTAGCAGCAGCTTTGAGAGTGTTCCCAGAGGCCACGTCCAGGTGTCTGCTGAGGGACCACCTCTCAGCCATCAAACACCAGCTTTTCATCTGCTCACCTCTCTGTATTGATGGAGAGAGGTCATGTCCAGGCCCTAGACTCCCCTGCTTTCTTCAGGTCCCCCGTCCCCACCAGAACACAGTGCTGGTACTGAGGAGTTTGACAGACCATGACTCCATTCCCAGGGTTGCTTGTGGTCCCACCCTCACAGGTCTCACCCCTGGCACATATCCATTCAGCCTCTCCAATCCCTGCGTGGACTAAGGACAATGTACATTTCAATCTGTTTTTTCACTGACATCCTCAAAAAGTGTTAGTGATTTGCATCAACAACTGTCTTGAATTACACTGCCCTTGGAAAATACAATTGTTTGGCTTTTTTTCATTCCAGAGACATGAGAAAAGATCATGACTTAGCCATGGAGTTGGATAAAGTTAAGCTTGGAAGCCTTTTGCCTTCAAGTCTGAGCAAAGAGCTTGAAAATAAATACCTTGACAGTGAAGAGGTAAGAAAGGTTCAGTCACTCCTCTTCTTCCCTTCACTGCTCCCATATGACTCCTCAGAGAAGTTGTGGCTTGTCCTGCACACACACTTCACCAGTGAGCCACACACCTTACACACCCTTCCAGGGAAAAGAAAAAGCTTTTGTTTGTTTTTGGGGAACAGGTCACCCTTCTGCTAGATGGGACTTGCAGAGTAAACTTCTGCTTAGCCCTGGGAACTGTGAGAAAAGAACTGCTCTGTTCTTGTAAATCATGTGGCAGCAATAGGGGGAAAATCCAACAACAGATCTTTATGGGCAACTTTCCAATTGTCTGATAAATCTCCAGAGGGATTTATGATCCCTCTCACAGGAATTGCTGAAGGATCTTGGATTACTCCTGGTCTCTGCAGAGGTGCCAGACCTTGGCTGAGCACAAAGAATGGAGATCTGGTCTTGACAAATATGTTTCTTTGGTGGAAATCGCCTGGTCTGCAGAAAATAAAAGTTGCTCTGGTTTTTGTATCACCCTTCCCTTAATGGAAACAAGAAGCCACTTTTACAGTACTCCCATAGCTTAGTGCTTTTGGCATTTGAGGCTGGAATTCCTGGAAAATGAGAAGATGAGTTCCAAGTTGAGATGTACTCCGTGATGGTTTGCATATGGGAAGGGTGGTGTGAGGTTTGCAGAGTGCATGAACAAGGCACTGGGGGATCAGCAATAGGTGCCAGACACTGCACAGACCAAAGCCTCACTGCAGCCCAGAGGGGTCAGAGCAGAGAAAACCTGAGAGCACTTTGTTTCCCTCTCCAGCACTTGTGTGGCATCAGAAGAGCTCATGAAAAAAGATTGCAAAGGCAGGTAGCTCAGAGTGTGACACACACACACAGTGTGTGGTTGGGGGAATTTGGGCTCTGGCACACGTAGCTGCTGCAACCTTCCTACCCACTGCTCTCCTCCCTGCCCTCCTGATCTTCCTGATGTGGAGGTGTGATGGGATCTTCACTCCTACCTTAAAATACTCGACTCATTATTGCATAGGTGGATATCATGATGGGGTTGTCCTTGTTGCTGGGAAGTCATAGGTGAAGCATCTCCTAACAAGGAGGCTTTATTTCCCAGCCAGGGCTGAGGAAAAAAGTCTGCTGAGCTGGGCAAAAGATGGGTGGGCAACTAAAACCTGCAGAAGGCAGGAGCTGCTGCATCCATGTCGCAGTAAATACCATTGTTCTTCTTTCCCTAAAGGTCACTGTCAAAAATTCACTGACCAGATGTTTAGATAAAGAAATCCAAAGATGGAAAGAAGACAAAGAACCAGAGAAGCTAAATGGGCATTTTCAGAGTGAACTACTAGGAATATTTGTTATCCAGGTAATACAGAGCTATATTAAACATAAATAATTGCATCCTTTACCTGCTTAGGATTCGAGACCAATTATGGTTATTGCAGAGAAGGAAAAGGGCAAGTCACTTGTCTAGAGTGGTAGCAGAGGTGAGTGGTACAGGAAGGCTCAAAACCATGGTCTGTCTTGGGCCTGGTGTACCATGTGATAGAGGCAAATGCCTCTATAAGCAAAACAAGAAGAAAAACTGCCTTCATTCTCCCTGTGCATTTTCTTCTGCCTGCCCAGCAGCAGAGAGGCTCAGTTGATTGAAAAATGAGGAGTCTGTTTCTTCCTCCCAGGGAAAGTGCATGCTACAGGCAGAGCTGCCCCTTTCCCTCCTCTGGCTGCAGAAGATTAGTTGAATTTATTTTTAAAAAATAAACCCCTCATATGTTGAGGTTGTTGTGATTAAACTGTTATTTAAATGCAATCTAATGACATTCAAAAAGGAAAAAAAGAAACAAAACAAAGTGTCAAATTGCCTACTTTCTCAGCTGTTTTCTAGATTTTCTTCAGGTTCTTTTTGAACCTCTCAGCTAAGTACAGCTGCTTTGTATGGTGCCTGGCTCAGTTGCAGGGGGAATGCAGGACAGCTGGGTGCAGTTACATCAGTAAAGGATCTGCAGCCTCTTTACCCAGCAAACCTGGCCTTTTTGGAGCAGGTGACATTTAAAATCGATCTCTCTTGTTTGTTAGAGTATCTACAGCAGCCAGAAGCGAGCCGAGGACATCAGCAAGGCCGTAGGTGAGGAGCTGTCCCGCCGGCTGCTGAAGGAGCTGCCAGCCTTCCTGAGGAGGTGAGCTGGGGAGGGGCTGTGAGCAGCAGGGCCAGCACAGCACCGGGGCGACCACTCACCCACCTCTCCTCTTCCCATCTCTCCTCCAGCTATAGGGATGCCTTTGAAGACTTCAAGGAGAAAAGCAAGAAGCACAGATACTACAAGCCTATACTGATTGCAAATATTAACAACTGCTGCAATTTTAGGTAAGGTTTCAAAAGAAAAGGTTTTGCTCCTTCCTCTGCAGGCAACATGTAATAGTAGGATAGAGGGGAGGTACTTCAGAGTGAGGAGAGGTAGGTGTATCTGCCTGCAGAAGCTTTGGAGACCTCTGAATTTCTCTCTCTCTACTCTGAGGACAGACTATTCTGACCTGGCTGATATTTTCTTGCAGAGAATATACAGAGAAATACATGGCAGAAAAGGACGACAGTAAAGCTGATATCCTCAGCACTCTGGCTGATATTGAAAAGAGTGGCTTTGATGTGCTGCTTCAACAGCTCTTTGCCCAGCTGAAGGTACCATATCTGTGCCCCATACCCTCCTGCCCCATGTCTCACCTGATACCAGGGCAGGGCATGTTCTCCTGCTGTGCTATCTGTTGCTCAAATCTCTGATTCAAATCAGCCAAGTTCAGAAGGGACAGGATTGGTCCTAATCCACACTGCTGCCAGAAAACTCCCACTAAGCTCTCCTTGAGCTGGTCCTCAAGCCTGCAGGCAAAATGGGTGCAGTGACATAGGCATGACTGTGCAGGTGAACATAAAATCTGCTGATTGCATCTGAGACAATGGCTGCAGCAGGGAGAGTCTCAACCTGCAGCTGTTTGCTCTCCACACTGTAGGAAGCCATAAACTGCATATACTGCAGTTTAATGGCATAAACTGCAATTACACAGCTTTTGGCTTCCCCATAAAGGTGAGCTCAAGGGCATTATTTTTGTACTTTTGGCTTCCTTTTTTTTGGTTGTTTTGTTTGTTTATATATATATAACACAGTATTTTCAAGTTAAGTAATTTTGGTGGAGGAAAAGGAAGCGTAGGAGTCAGGAATGTTCAGCCACAATCTCTCCTGCTTTCTCTGTAGAGCCTTTTGGAAAGCACGAGAGAACAAGGGTGAATTTTTTTCAGTTTTGTATTTATTTGCTGTGGCTGAGAAAAAATTTGATTGAAAACATCTCATAAGGATTCATTTTTTTCCCCTGATGTTTCCATAATTCTTTAATCAGACAAGACAGTGAAGAAAAAATAAAAGCAGAAATAAAAACACCTGCAATATGAACCTTTCAAGCCCTTGGTCTTCTTTACCATGAGGAACCAGGAAGGGGATGCAGCCCTTTGTTCCCCTGTCCCTGTAAGGCATCACCACGCATCCCTGCACAGGAGTACATGCCATGCTCTTGCTACATGGGATACTCTACATGTATAAAGGACAAATATACATGTGCATAGAATTTGTTTGGGGTAACTTAGCAGATTTTCCTTTTTTCAGCCAATGTACAAGAAGTTTACAGAGAATAAGTGGGATTCCAGCAGTGAAATTATGAATGAAATCATTAAAACCACCAGCAAACATATTTCAGACTTCCAGACCCTAAAGGACCCATTTTACCATGTAAGTCCAAGAGAAATATTGGAGGGATTCTCGGGTGCTGAGGTTGCATTCTCAGCTTTGATCCTCTGTGGCTTGAGTTGCCTTGACCTCTGGGTGAGCTGGCCTGGCATCAGGAAGCCTCTCAGGCAGGGTTTCCACCAGCATGCAGTTTACCCAGATTAGGCACACAAATCTTACCCTCCTCTGACAGAAGCAGACTTCTTGCAGCTCTGCTGCACTGTTTGCAGAGTAAACCACCCCTGATGTAGAGAAAGAGCTTTGGAGACCACGCAACACATGGCTTTATTTACAGTTTAGTAATTTCGAAACACAGATGCAATTGCACAGTTCAGTCTCGTTTCTCCTTTGATTGCCCTAAGGACTGGAGGAGGTGGATGCAACTGGGGCAAATCCCAGAGAACTGAGCCAGAGCCACATCCTCACTGGTGCTGGACTATATATGAACTGTCACAAGACAATATTTGATTTCCTGTCTTTGTGTTTTTAGTAGCTGAGACAAATAATGATGTTTTATGTGTTAGAGAGAAGAACAGGAAGAGCAGCATGAATTCCTGTTTCTCTGGAATACTGTTACTCCTTTAGCACATGGAGATCTTTTCAGCACTTTTAACTCTTCCCAGAAGGAAAAAACATTTGGAAATTCCCATACTTATTAGAGCACAAAGAAATTCTCAGCATCTAGGATGTGTCATAACTAGACTTGGGAGGTTGGCAACCAGGGCTGTTCCTGATGTGTAATCAACAGCAGGCATTGGTGGGGCATGTCTTGCAGCATCTGGGATGGTTTTGTCCTCCAGCCAGACGCATAGTTTGTTCTGTCCCCAAGAAAAAGAGAGTGGATGATCATTCCCTCCTGTGCTTCCCACCAGGATATCGTTGAGAAGATCCATGCTCGTTTGGTTAAAGAGTACATCGTGAGGCTGCTGAAGAGGAAGGTCAGCCTGAAAACTCCAGCACAGCAGCAAACTCTGGCCCAACACATCTCCAAGAATGCTGCTGACCTGGAAGCCTTCTGCACTAGCAATGTACGTGAGTGCACACACTGAAAAACAGGAAAATAATTCTGGAAACTTTTGTTAACCTTTTCTACTCAGCTTAATTTCCTTAGGCAGGACCTTAGGCACAAAGAGGTCTCTAACTGTCCGTAGGCAGAAAGGCTCCTGTCAGCAGCCTGTCCCTCCCTGCTTGGAGAGATATGATTTCATCCTCCTTTGTCCCACAGGCAGTTTCCTTTTGAAGGTTTATATTAATAGGGCCAGAAGACTTTAGATAATATTTTCCGGTTTCAGTACAGCGTCCATGGAGTCTGGGTTTCCTCTCGCTCTTGATTTCCCCCATGCTGCAGCTTTTAGGTCAGCCGGGGGCTAAAGCAGGCAGTGTGGGGTCTGTGGTATGCAAGGAATTTCTCCACAACAGCCACAGCTGGAACACCCCTTTCTGTCCTTTGAGATATCCCTCCTTCCATGCCTCTAATTTTGCCTGCAAAAGAAGCTAATAGCTAGGCCAAAACCTGTCCTCCATCACCCCATGCATGTTTGACTGGAGAAGGAACAAGCCTGGGTTTCACAGTGTGGGTGGGAGGTCAGGCAGCTGCACCTTGGAAATTCCAAAAGGAAAAAGCTCCAGCTGGGGCTTCTACCTAATTTTGGCAAGACCTGGAGATTCTAAGGGCAGGGTTGTGTTTGGAGCTGGGGCAGAAGAGCATGTGGCAGTGACTTACCTGGCCCATCAGACCTTATAAACACACCAGGCAGTGCAGAAACCCAAGGAAAGGGAAATGAGCCAAGAGAATCTGCTGAGGTGGATGTGGAAGTCTCAGTGTTATGGCAAACCACACACTACTTATGTAATAGGATTAAAAACCTTCAAAAAGCTACTTCAATTTTTCCAAGGCTGCCTCAGGTGAAAACAATGAGGCACGTAAAATCATTCATGTGTCTTTTCCTCTTGCCAGGAAACAGCCTCAGGAGCCAGCTCCCAGGGTGGGGGGAGGTTTGCACCCCCATAATGTCCTGCTAACCACTTTCTCTTCTCACAGGGATCTCAAGCCACGTGGCTGAATTCAGCACTCCCCAAACTGGCTGAAATAATCCGACTTCAGGATTTAGGTGCTATTAAAATTGAAGTTGCAACACTTGCCAAAACATACCCAGACATCCGGTAAGAGATGCTGAAACACATTTGCTAATAGTCATATGAAATTTTAATTGAGCCAGAAAGCAGTCAAATATGAATATAGGTGAGGTTCATTTAGCCTGAGCCTATAAACCTGGGTGGGGGCTGCTTTCCAGACTGTGGCAATCCCAATGCTATCAGAAAGCAAAAGAAGATATGAATAAAAGCCTATTGATATATTCCAAATTCTGGCCTGATTTTTCTCCTTTACCTTGGAGATTCCCTTCCCTACCCCAAACATCCCAGGACAGTGCAGGGTCTTGTGTAGGACAGCCAGATGCTGAGCTGGCTCCCACAGGGGATGTCAGCATGTGCCACAGGGCAGGAGCCACATCCTGGTGCAATGGCCCTGACATGTGGAAGTGTGTGGGAGGAAATAACACCTGCCCCTTTCTCTTCCACAGCAAAAGGCACCTGGAAGCGTTCCTGCACATCAAAGCCAATTTGTCACGCAGTGAACTCAAAAGCATCCTGGGCTACTTGGCGGACACCACAGCATCCACACAGCCCAGGGCCCCGCTCTTCTCCAGCATAAATGTGTCTTAGACCAAGGCTTGCCTTGGCACTGCCCTGTGCTGGACTGTGGAGTGAGCTGGGATGGAGACCATCTCCTGGAGCAATGCATGGCACACACTGCCATCTTTTCCTATGGAAAGTGCTTTGTCCCGGTCTGGTGCTCAGCATCTCTGTGGGAATCATCATCCTCCATGTGGGGCTGGGCACAGGGTGCACCCATGAGAGGTGCAGTGCCTGCAAGGGCTGGGGCTGCTCCTCACTCCAGTCATGGATTCTCCCTGAGGTCTCCTTGGTGCCACCACATTCTCTGCCTGGACACGGCCCTGGTTCTCTGAACTCCATCTACCTCTCGGGGTGCCACGGAAGCCACATCACAGACCAAGCAAGCACCACCTGTGTAGCTTTTTGTCTCCTAAGGAAAGGAAGGGAAACAAAGACTGAAACCAACATTCAGATATACTGGAGAAGTCGCATGTGGGCATGCTTGCAATCCATGTGCCTTCCTCAGAGCCAGGCAGGGCAGCTGTGTTAGGCTGGTGGGAGAGGCACAAGGTTTGTGGTGAGGAGCAGTTGCAGCTCAGCTGTGGCAGGGCTCCTGCCAGCCCCCTTGGAGCAGCTGCAGGCTCTGACCCAGGGCAGCAGCACTGCCCAGGGCCTTGGGGCTTCCAGTTTAGAACTGGCCCTGGAGAGTGTGTGCTTCCTTCACCTCTGTGAGGTGGGAGCACCTGGGCCCCTGGCAGCCAGCCCCTCTGCAGTGACCATCCAGTGCATCCATATGGAGGGACCCCTCAAACAGAGGCAGGGAGCAAGCTGCCTATTGCAGTGGATTGTGTGGGTTAAGCCAGCATCTGGTAAAGCACTTTGGATATTATTGAAGTTCTCCTTATCAAGGAGAGGACTTCCAGACCCCATTAGCAACACGGGCTTTGAATGGGGTGTGGAAGTGGTCTCAAATATCATCAATAGATACTGAGTACCCTGTATGCGTCACCATTTTCTTACTCACTCTTTCCCCTCTTGCTGTGAGGTAGATATGATGTGAAAACACAAATGGGTCTCTTGTGAAACTGTGTTTTGTTTCTTACAGCACATGTTTTTTGGGAACCTAATCAGTTGCCAAAACAGCACTGAGAATATTTGGAGACCTTTCCCTTCTGTTTTCCTCTATTTCAACTTTTGCATCAGTCTGTGAAAAGTCAGTCCGGAAGGAAGATGCCTGATGACTGTGCAAACTATATAATGTATTTATATGTATATGCAGTATATCACCGGTGTATTTTTGCACCCAATGTTATTTTTTCTCAGTTAGAGATACTAATTTGCAATGTTTATAATAAACAGTATTCAAATATGCTAGAGAAATGACTCATTTATTCTGTCGCTGGCTGTTGTTTACTGTGTTACCACAGCTATATCCTCCTTCAGAGTGCCATTTCTTCCAGCCTGCTCTGGTGAATATCATCCACTGGTTCCAAATGGGGGGTCTTGCTGGACTATAGACAGGTTGGAAAAGCATTGCTGATGCCCCTGTAAGACATTCACTGAGCATGGTGGGCTGCTCACTAGCAGTGGCCAGTGGCAAATACTCAGAGGGTTCTTCTGCTGCCAAATCCTGTGGCAAAATTGTGCCCTAAGTGAAAAACAGTGCTTTGGTTTTAGTCTGCTGTCTGGCCACAGGCAGCACAAATCACCCTCTCCTTCCTTAAGCACACTCACACAAAACACATATAGACACATGGGATAAAAAGTTATTATTTAAAGACTCATCTCAGCTACAGTTTAAAGCCAAATGCCAAAATGACTTCTGACTGTGCTGAGCACGCATGACAACTGTCACCTATTGGGTAACATTTTCTTTCTCAATTAGTGAAAGGTCATTTATTGCTATAAAAATACGTATTTTGATTTAGAGATCTGTTAAAGGCCTACGGAAATGCATCATACAACTGATTGCACTGATCTTTAAAAAAAAAAAAATATCCAGCAAAGTAAGCGCCCAAAGGGAAGCAGTATCTATTTATATATCATAATTAGCATGGGTAGGAGAAAATAATTTTTATACACATTTCATAAGCCATATGGAAGTGCATTGTGCAATTCTCCTCATCCTGCTATAAAACTCCAGCTTTCATCTCTAATGAGCCCAGGAAACTAATTTATTTATCTTCCCGTATGACTCGACATTTACAATGGCATTTATTTATAGGTGGCATATTACACATAGCCAGGTAGTTTCAGGAGGTTGCACAAATGTCTTCTAATAACAGTGTTAGTTCAATATGATAAATAGCACTTCTAAAAACTAAGTAAATAAAATTTTCTGAGGTCACTATGGCTCGATTTTCTTTATCATGCAACCTATGCTGATGCCTGCCCCTCCTTGGAGGCAGAGCAGATAGGCAAGATTTAAAAAATAAGATCAATTTTAGAGAACAATTAGGAATGCTGGTTCCTCAGCACAGCTGCTGTGGCATTATGAGCTTTCCCTGTTTGCTGTCGTCAGTGTCCCCAGCACATCAGCACACAAGAGCCACCACACTGGGCACGGACTGAGCTCAGACATACACTCCTGGCTCGCTACCCATTCATCCCACCTGGCATTTCCATCATTTGACAGAAGACTTGCAATTTGCAGCGCAAAAGATGCAAGGACAAAACCACAGAATAGCAGGGGGTGCTCTGAGGCATTGCTCCTGCTCCTGCTCCTGTGGTGTGCCAAGTCCCCAGGGACACCTGAGAAGCCTCTGCCCTTTCTGCAGGGGAAACCAAAACCTCCAGAGAGCTCACGGACTCTCTAAGTGTGATGGGAAAAGAAAAAAAAAAACAAAAACAACAACGCAGGAACGTTTTGTTAGAGCCTGCTGAGAAACTTTGGGAACTGCTGACCTGGAAATGAAGGGTTAAAAAGCTAGAATGTGAGTAATTCCTTCCCTTTGAGCCTGGATCCTCTCTCTAAAATCCACTGAGAAATGACAGCACTGGACTAAAGGCCACAGGATTTACCGATGTGCTGATTTTAAGAGAGAGATGCACTAGAGCAAAGTGGTTTGGTAGGTGGGCTTTTCCAGGTGGACAGTCCTGATCTCAGTGACGTGCCTGGGTGACACATTCCTCACCTACTAATTGCTGTAAAGCAGGAAATGTATGTGCAATTACATCTTCACCAAGGATGTGGCAACAATTTGCCAACATCCAATTTCATATCCTACCTTTAGCACAGCTAATACAAACTTTGATAGAAGAAAACTTGGAAACCCCGATCCAATGGGAATAGACCTGAAGCCTGGCAGTGTATGGAGCATCCCAGAGGAAATGCACCTGCAGTGAGTGGGACAGCAACACCTTCTTCCCAACAGGAATTAGAGCACACAGGTTACAAGTCCTGCATCTCCCAGTATGGTTTCACTTGCTGCTCCATCACCTGCCTCCTGCTTGAGTCAAAAGCCAGTACTGGGGACCAAACAGACAGGAGGACCAGGAAAGAAGGATGTTTTGCAAATGAGCTAGAGGTAAGTGAGCTTGAGTGTGGCTCTACCAAAATCATGCTTTCCTGTGCTGTAAATTGAAACCCACGAGAGTAACTGCTGCCTTCCTGCATGACTTAGAAGAGGATGTGGCCACACCACCACACTGATATCCTTAAAACACAAAATAGCTTTCCTGTAGCCACAATAATAGAGATGGCAGCTAATGTCGGGGGATTTCAAGAATTACTCATCAATGCAGGAAACATGGATTTCCACCCTAGCAAAGAAACTAGTCCATGGTGATGGGAAGAGAGGTGAATCCCACTTCCTAGTGGGATTTCCAGATTTCCCTAGTGGGAAACCAGAGGAAATGCAATGGAGCAGGCACACACATTAGGCTGTTCAGGCATGTTACAGAGGAAAAGTTAACTGTGTTTTTTTAAAGCAGTATGAAGTTTTTAAGGTTACTGTGAAGTGAATGTTCACACCTGCTGGGCACCATTTCTCCTTTCTACCAGGGGCTTTCTCCTCTAGAAATTAGGTTTTAAAAACCCCTTTCGAACTGACCAGCTTCGAGACTTCCCTACAGAGACATTTTTCATCTCCTCTCTGGGTCTCTTCCTCAGGTATTCAGTTCCTTCTTTCACCTCTCCACAAGTCTCCTGATGTCTCCTAGCACTACCCAGTGAGGCCCTGGGACCACATTCTCCCAATTTTCTCAACCTTCCAGCAGATGGGACACACCAGGGCAAATTATGTACCAGCGCCCAGAAAAACCATCACTTGAGGTCGAGGAATTCAGTGCTATTTATCCAAGTAGTTTTTATCCAAATAGGACAGAGAACTTGAGCTGTAATAACTCTCATAATGGACTAATAAAAGAGGAAAACTCATTACTTAGCAGAAAAGCTGAGCTCTCAAAAGTACTCCTCTCAAATGGGAGGAGGATATAACAAGCCCTTAAGTAGAACAATATTGGTCCTGGAGTCTTTAAGAGATTCTGAGCCCTATCCCAAAGGCGTGAGGCCAATCCCCAAGTCCCACTGGCAAGAGCAGTGTAGTGGAGAGCTCAACCAAGTGCACAGTTTAGAGAAAACAGCAGGATAAATTTAACAGTGCTATGTCCTGTCTCTGCTCTTTGGTTTCATTGCAGCCCCTTTACACCAATGCTGTAAGAAAGGGTGAAAGTCATCTGAGCTGTGGCACAGGGACTGTCATCTTCATGCTGTTGCACATCACTTGTCTTAGCCAAGGTTCCATCCCCAACTTCACTCATTGTGACACAGCCCCTTCACAATCTGCATGGGGCTATACCGAACCAAAAACCTTGGCTGAAGCTAGCCATTCCTCCTTTTCAACATGTGGGGAGTGCCAGAGGTATTTCCAATGCTCCAAGAGAGGCATTCAGCCCAGCAGGCTGCCCCAGTGGCAGCCACTTGTTTGTGACAAACTTGTGCAGACAGTCCTGGACCATACCAGCTTTGAGGCAAGTGGATGTGAAGGGAATGTCACCTGAAGAGGTCACGCTGCATTCAGAGGTGTCATTGCTGTCCTGCCTGCATGTGGGTAGTTTGCAGAAAGCAGCTCTGAGCAGCACTGTGTCTCTCCTCCAGGATGCACAAAGACCCCTCCTAAGATTTACTGGAAAAGAGTTACTGAAAAAAGGGGAGAAAACTCTTGTGCATGCTCTGTGAGCTAGACCTGCAGCTGGAGCAGCCTTGGCAGCGTACAAAGATATCGCAGGTAAGATCCTCAGGTTAATCCTGGAGCTGGCAAAAAAAACCCAGCATGAGTAGTAATCCAAATAACCTTAGTTGTATGTCAGTAAGGGAAACACAGGAGGCTGCAGAAGCAGAGACTAAGGTGGGAGAGCAGCCTTCAAGTATCTGCCATGCCTCTGGACGTGTTCAAAAACCTTCTGTAGGTCTTTGTTTAACTGTCCAGCTCAACATCCCATTCAGATCCATTAAAAATATCACCAAGACTAAAGTATTACTGTGGAATGCATGAACTGCCCAAGCTCCCATTTTTGTTTGATTTGATTTCTCTACGAAGCTTCTCTCAAAGGGCTCAGATTGCATTTACTTGGGGAATATTTTGTCAGATCAGCATGTACAGCATGAAATCAATAGCAGCTTTTGAAGAAAGACCAGATTCATGCATTGCCCAGAACAATCTTTTCAGCCAACTTTTCTTGGGTGGAAACCACATTTAAGAAAAGGACAAGTTCTACCTTTCTTCAACTTACCTCAAAACCCTCCCCTCCATGTTCCCTGTAGAGCACAGGCAGAACCCCATCTCTCCATGTAACATTATCTTTGTATAAAAGCCTATTTCTGTACAAAATAACACTATCTATCCAGATATGATGTTATTCTTTCTAGTGTAATTTTCTACTATCTCATATGAACAACTCTATATTGCAAGCTTCAGCTTATTATTCAAAATTATAAATTGCCCATTTTCATACATTTCAATATAGCTTGACTTGAAAAGCAAATTCCTGCTTTCAGTAGTACATGAGCAATGCTCCCATGTTAATGTGTGCAAATTATCATGAGGAGAATCAACACACAGCAGATTTCTGCAATCTGTTTACCTCTCTATATAGAGAAATATCCTCTGTAGGGGTGCTTTCCAGGCAGAAATGGAAGCAATAAAATCTACAGGTTTTTGAGAGCAGATAACTGGAGTTGTGATGAATACATAGATAATATCTTAGTCAAAGGTTTGCGCATCACACATGCACACAGTGCCCCCACACAGATGCTACTGCCATAACAACTGTTTTTCTTACAGACACTCTGTATCCAGCCTTTTGCCCAGTTTCAGCCCTTCAAAGAACAGTTTGCTGGAAATTCAACACTTTTCCTCCACAGAAAGTGAGCAAATCTGGATATTTTGTTTGGCAACTCAAACCATGAAGTCTGGGACCCAAGCGCTGGTTGTGCCGATGTGTGAAATCCCCTTTCTCTTCCCATGCTCTGCCACAACGTGGGCTTAGATGAGTCCCAGCACGGGTTTTGGTCATATTCCTTCTGCAAACTTTCTCTGCAAGGAAAATATCAGAGAATTCAGGCCATAAAAGCTGACAGTGTTGTAGGAGCTTTAACTTATTATGACAGAAATACATGTCTGGACATCCTGGGAGGATGTCAGAGGAGGATGGCTGTGCTGTGGAAGGGAAGGGTGACCTGGCACCAGGAAGGAAACCCAGAACTGGTCTCTCAGCAAAGCTCTTTAAATACTGCCTCTGTCAGAGGTTCTCGATGGGCACAAACCACAGCACAGGAGCAGGAAGAGGCAGGAAATCTCTCTGGTGGAGCATTCGTGCAGGTTGTGACTCTGGCATGCCTTTTGTAGCTTCAGTTCCATCTCTCATGACTACAAGCCATGGAGTTCTCAGGTGCAACTACAGATTATGAACACCTGGCTGTGCTTGTGTTCTGACTTTCACGTGGCTTGAGTGACTGCAGCATGAGGTAACTGGGTAGCAATGGGCTATCCCAAACAGACCACAGCATTCCATCTCCAAAGACACAACAAAACCACACTCAGGGGCTGAAGCACTGTAACTTAGTGTATAGCCCAGCTCCCCCAGATACTCCTAGCCAAGGGCATGATTTATGAGGTCAGCAAAGGTATCTCCTCGGGGCCTGGATGTGGGTCTCCAGTACACAGCACGAGCTGGGGGCAAGTGCCTGGACACAGGCAGAGCCACAGGAGGGGCATCAGAGCTTTGAGTGAAAGCCAGGGAGACACAGTCTTCAAGGTCAAATGATGACCAGCCTAGGACGTGTGGGTCTATATTTGGCAGTGATGCAATAAGCTGGAAGCATATACTCATTTTCCCTTGAACCGTAGGCAAGGCAACGGCTGCCAGAGCTCACATGAGCACCGTCAGTGACAGATGATATGTTGTCAATGTTCAGACCATCTGACTCTCCTGTGTTTCTGTTCTCTTTAATGCGTTTTCATTTCTCTTGGAAAAACACAAGAGGAGAATGGGTTATTTCCCGCCCCCTATATAGTACTAAGCATGGCAAGAAATGGTGTGGTGTCTCCACGTGAGACAGAGGTTTCTTTTTCCAGAAAGGATTTCTTCATCAGCCTGCAAAGCTTCAGTGCTGTCAGCCACAGCTGTGCTGCACACAGAAGCCAGTCGGAGGCCAGAATTCTACTGAGGGTGAAGATTTAGGTAACAGTGTGTGACAAGCCAAAATTGAGATACATAGCAGGAGAACATGGAGCAAGGAGTGCCCTACCCTGCCCTCCTCTGCCATAGGAACTGCCGTGTAGATACACCTTCACCAACCTGTAAGTAATCAGTCCCACAAACAGCATAGAGTCCTAAGCTCAGCCCTGCTTTCAGTAACAGCATACAGAAAACAGAGGCCTTTCTTGAGCTGCTTGGCCAGAACTCTTTCCTAGCCCTGATTTTAGCTGCCATCTACCCAGATCAGAGCATTTTCTTTAAAGCAGAGACGTGTTTCTCAGCATAGGACTGCTCTCTCATCTGTCTTTCATGTAGTTAAATTAAAATAATGCCACTAATGAAGGTCATCAAGCATCACTTATCACCTCTTATAGCCAGATCAAACACTCTAAATGCTGCACATTATGAAGATCAGTTGAGGAGGAAGCAGGAAGGAGATGACCACAGAACCAGAGAGTGTTAAGATGCACTGCACAATGCTAGGGCAGAAATTCCCTGACTTACACCAAGCCAGAAATATGCTGAGCTGTATCTGCTGGGGTACCAGGGAACTATTCCCAGTGGGCATTGATCCTGTTGGCACAGGATCAGCTGATGGACTGGAGACCATGGGGATCAACAGCCTCCATCCCCATGGGGTCCCGATGGATGTTTCTACCTTGCTTACCTATGACAACAACCCACCCAAGTCAAGAAAGAAACAGAGGAATGAACTGTGTTTGTGCAGCGTGGAGAGCTGGTCATGGGGACCTTGGAAAGTGCCCTTTTGGGGTCTGGGACTCACTGCAAGATGTGAGCACCAAGCTTCCTCTTGAAGCCAGTGTTGGGATACACAGGGTTGGTCCCAGAGGGGGCCTGGTAGCTCTTGAAAGCAAATCAAACTTTTTCATTTATCACATGGAGGAAACAGATAGTTAATTCATCAGTGGTGTGAACTTCTGAAATCCCCAGTGTAGCTGCTCAGCTGTGAAGAGGAAGAAACCTCCGCAGTCGGAGCCCAGGTAGCAATTGCACATTTGTCTAAAAACTCCTCCCAAGTGCTACCTAGAGAGATCCTGATGGCCAAACAGAGCTCAGAGGTGCACAAGGAGCCCATGGCAGCTGAATATCTCTCAGAGCAGCAGCTGCACAATTGCTGTCCTCAGCCTCCCTGGCATCATGGACGCTATGTTTACCCTGCAGAGAACCAAGACAGATTGCAATTTCATCAGCCTAGGAATGCCACATACCCTCTCAGCCCTTGGTTTCATGATTCCTGTGCTCTCTCACTTTCCTTTCCTGTCCAACACACTCTCTAGCCTGTATCTCTGTGGGGAAGAGGCCATTTTGGTCCCCAGCCAAGCCACTTTTCTTAGTACAAGTAGAGCTGTCCAGTGTGTCTGGCAGAGCAATGCACACATATATCATCGTGCCCCAGTCCAGCTGACATCACAATGTGTGTCCAATGGGTCATCAAGCCAAAAATAAGGACATAAGCATTATTTTTATTGGCTTTCCTCCACACAGTTGAATTGTTTGCTTCACTTTGAGTTTGTTTGCTTTAACTTATTCCTCATTGCAAAAAAACATTGGCAAGAGGACTTTGAGCAATCTCAAGTCTCCTTAACAATGGCTGGGAGAAATCAGATGCAAACAGCCTATATAGTTCAGTCTAAGACCTGCAAGTTGGCTCAATATAATACAATCCATATATCTATACCTATACTTGGTTTTAGCTACACAAGTGATTTTGAATCACTTTTTTTCTGCATAGATTTAAGCACATAGATAATCTGGACAGGACTAGCCTTAAAAATCTTTGCTACAAGGTGCTGCTTGCCTTATATCTCCAGTGCAAAGCACTTGCCTGGTACCACTGAAACATGCTTCAGCTCCAATGTAAATGGAATCACGCCAAGACAAAAAATTCTTCATGAAGTGGTCTACGCTATTTTTCAGACAGATGCACAGTAATAGCCCTGCAGAAATCGCACTCTGCTCCCACCAATTCAAGCCCCATTGCTGTTTCAGTGGGAGAAGAGGTTCTTGCCCTCAGCTCTCCTTGGACCAAGCATCTATTTAATTTAGATGGTCCCTTGTGATCAGAGCTCAGTGATGAGTGCTTATTCTGTCTCTGCACTGGGAAAAGGGGCTGTTCTGCATTTTACAGAGCAGGACATGAAACACAGATGTGGCTGGCCCTAGAACATGTCATGGTCTCACAGCTGATTTTTGAGCCCAGGCCCAAAGGTCCCTGGGTACTCTTTGGCCACCAGACCAGCTTAGATTTTCAATCAGGCTAAGGCAACGAGTTTGGAAATGGAGCAAACTCTCCCACCCCCCTCCCTTCTGACATCTACTGCGCAACACTTGGGGCATTGTGATGCAAAAGGCGCCAGCAAGGAGATGCAAGATGTGATTTGGAAAGTCACAGTGCTGCATGTTGCTGGGGCATGGACACGGCAGAGAGCATCCCTGCGGGGATTCTGGGTCCTCACATTCCTTCCCTGACCACCATGAATGGCTGGGTTTTGTTTGCTTTTTTCTTCAACTGTTGCAAAACTGATGTGGCAGGGACAGCAGCGCACATGAGGCATGGACAGCTCATGAATAGTGCAAACCACTTTAATTACACTTCATGGATGGTTTCAATTGTTCTGGACCACAGCCATTCCAGGACTCTCATCAGACGATGCTGTTACCATACACTGCCACCATTCTTGTTCACTTCCTCTTCTCCCAGCACCTCTATCATCATCCCTGACCAGATGCATGATAGAATCTGTGTGAAAAATGAAGAGTCAACCTGGAAGAGCTGTTTCTGCTTCAGCATGATGAAACACACCTCACCACACCTGCAGAGGAACCTAGAGATAATATTTGCCTTCTTCTCTTCCAGCCTCATACGTCTCTGCTGCCTACCTGGTGCCAGTCTTACCTTTAAAAAAAGTCATATACAGGGAATAACAGAAATGATGGTCACAGGAATCAGAGAAGATTTAAAGATCCAGCAGTATCTTGTTGGTGCAGCAAGACCACAGGTCTGCCACAAATTTCTTCCCCCACATTTTCCCTGTTGCTCAGTAGATAATTCCAATTTTTCTCTTTGTTTCAGTTTCACTGAAACAAGTTTCATTCAGTCCAGTTTAATTTCTCTATCTGAAAGTTTCCAACCTCGAACAAAGTCAGTGAATTCTTACCACAGGATTTAACATCAAATTTTCCATTCTCCCTGACCGTGTCTATTCATGTTGAGACAGGATGGCTGTGGTACTCCCTGGGCTTCCAGAGACTAACTGAACCTGCATCTCAATCAACACAGGTTAATTGGCCAGAAAACATAGGGCAACTATTTGTTCTGGGAAAAGACCAGGATATGAAGGCCATTACGTCTTGAAACACTGTATTTTCCTACAGAAGGTTAGCTCCAGGAAGTCAATGCTTTGAGACAGAATTTTCTTCCCGGAGCTCCTTGGTTTATGCCAGAAAGGGGCTGGTCTTGCTGAAGGCTGGTTGTCACAGCCCTAGAGGTTTTACTTCATTTGTCAATTAGCTTTTGCAGACTGCAACAAGCAAGTTTTTAACTACCTCACAGAAAGGAAGGGACATAGAAAGGTCATTGTGCTCTTGGCCAAGGAGAACAACCCAGCCGAGCCAGGCTGGATGAAATAACCCAAATTCAACCTCATGCCCCAGGGCAGCTGGCCACCTCCACTCCTGCTCAGGGCCTCAGGACTCACAAAAAGAAACACTACAGCTTTGGAACAATTTTGTTTCTGAGGGCTCCTGGAAGTCTGGCAATTTAAATCACTTTCCTATATTCAAAGTTGTGTGCATCTCACTCTGGAAGGCCTCCCTGGAACCCATGGGCTTTGCACTGCTGTAAGCCAACAGCAGGGGCCAGCCCCACATGGGACACATCAAGAGAGGGTGACTGTCACTTGAACAGCAGCCCCAAACATGTGCAACCCCTCCCACTCACAAATGGGTCATTTCTCCACCACAACAAAAATTACTGTTTCTACCATTAAGTAACCCCAGAAAATCATCTGGTTTCTTCAGCTATCATCCGTGTGTCATTTCCACTCTCTGCCACAATGTTCCCCTCACATATTGATTTCTGAATTTGAAAAAAGAGCATCTACAAGATGTAAAGCTGGGGACCCTCTCTGTACTCACAGCTTTAGCTTCAAAGCCTAAAGCCTTTCTGCTTGAAACTGTGTGAACAACCTCCAGGATCATCAGAAGGAAGGAGGAATGCCATTGTCATGAGTGTTGTGGGCTCTCCCCATGGACTGTCCTCCAGACCACATGTGGGACATCCCTGGTGTAAGGCAGCAGCCTCACCAGCAAGTCCTCATCTGCTGCTCTGTGATTCTCATGAAAAAAATTCAAAACACTGGGGACGACAAAGAGGGAACCATCTGCCCTGAGATGCAAAGCTCAAATGTAATGTGTGGAAGGAGAAAGAGCAGGGCTGTGATATGCTTGGACAGACAGGTGTCAAAGACTTAGAAAACCTAGCAGATCTGTCTCCTTTTGCAGCAGATTCAAGTGGAAAAGGCATAAACTTATTGGGCAAGCCTTGGAGGAGCACAAAGCATCAGTATCCCCATGCCTAGGAAGTATCCTTCAGTGGAGCAGGGATCAGCAAGCCCCCTCCAGATCAGGGTGTGCAGGGTGGCAGGCACAGACCCTGCAGCAAGGGCAGCCCTTGGATTCCTTCAAATAACCTGGAAGACACCCACAGAGTCTGGACCCCTGTGTCAGGTGTCACCAGCACCTAGCAGGCATCTTTGTAGCCTGTCTCATGGTGATTCACCAGGGAAGAACTAGTCCAGCTTGGCACCTCAGCAACCCCCAGGGGTTCTGTGGGGGCAGCAAGGGAGCACAGGGCAGAGGCTGTAGCCTACTGAGGTTTCCAAGAGGCATTTGGAAAGTTCCTGCCATAGGCTCAGAGAGAAACTGGCGAGCAATAGGTGAGTGAGAGGTTCTCAGAAGACCAAGTGACAGAGCAAAGATGGGAAATAAGGCACAATTTTCATACTGGAGGGCTGTTCTTCTATGCAGGGTTGTGCTGGGATGTCTGCAGAAACCTGGGCAAGGTGGACAGGCAGGTAACAGCTGTTGCAGATGACACCAAATGGCTCATGGCAGTAAAGGTGACCTTATGATGCTTAGCAAACAGGTGTTCAACTGGCAGAAGAGATTATGTAAAGGGAAGCAAATTCTTGTTTTACATACAAAACAGGGGAGCCAAATGAGACCCTGGGCATTAGGTAACATTTCTAGCTCTGTTGAAATGTTACCTAATGCAAGGAAGAGAGAAGAAACCTCAAATTAAATGTGAGGAGTTACTAAGATGGGGGGGGATGGGGGAAGTGAACAAATCTGGAGTAGAAAATCATGTCATAACAAAAACTCATGGAAGCCCCAGCTCAAAAATTGTGCTGTTTGAGTCCCTTCACCTTGAAGAGGTAATAGCAGAGGAGAAGGTCCAGAGCAGAGACATGGCAGAGCTTCTGGATGAGCAGGACAGGACTCTTCAAACTGGAAATGGGCCAGCTGAGGATGGGAGTCTGCAGAATAGTGGAAGACTAAATAAGATGGAAAGACGGAAAAACTCTTCCCACACAAGAGATATCAGATGAAGACGGTAGGTGCATAACCCAAAAACAGAAAACAGAAGCTTTTTTTGCACAAGGTGTAATTAGGCTGCAGCAGCTCCTGCTGCAGGATGCTGTGGTTACTAAAAGCTCAGTTGAAAGCAGGAAACAGCCAGGGATGGAGAAGGGACAGGAGGAACAAAACAACATCGAGGGCTCTCAAGTACAGACTCTGCTTTGGCTGGAGGAAATGTGTAAGCTGAAAAACGTTGAGGTATGGGAGAGCATAAGAGAGTAGATTGTGCCTCTCCCACCTCTCCAGCTATCTCTGGGCATCTGTTCTTGACACTGGCATGGAGAGGATGCTGGGCTGGAGAGATGTTTGACTTGAGCCAAACTGCCATCCTGCACCCGCTCCCAGATGCCTCAGATGTTTGAGGTTTGCAGATGTGGTCATTTGGCTCCATACTATCTGAATTTTGTGCTTGCTTTAATAATTTTGGTGTAGTGCCCAGAGATTTAAGAGAAGACGTAAGTGATGCTGTGAAAGGTCACCCTCATTGCCAAACCTCATTTTCAATTACAAAAACAGTGTAAGGAGTCATATTGGTAAATCGGTCTTCTCATATTTATTCACAAAAATGGTCTTCTGTTCTCTCTCTTCTTGCCACCCAACAGAAAAACAAAACTAAGATGATGCTATGTTAAATATAGAAAATGCCTTTACAAGAGACCCTTTATAAATTCCATAAATTGTATTTATTAATTCCAGTCAACTTTAGCTCATAAAAAACTCTCAAATCTTTTTGCCCTGGACTAACGGAAGCCTGGAGCTCTGCCTAATGTCCTCGTGTGCAGCTGGGACGTGTTTATTCTTCAGTCATGTCAACAAGAACAAACATCCCAAGCAAGCACCACTTCTTGGTTCAATGACTTGAGAAAACAGGGCCTTGTGGGAAATTCCAGCCTTGCCACAGCCTCTTGAGATGGCTTGCTTTCCAGGAAGCGACACAAAAATGTAAGTCCTTGATGCCAGCTTGCTTCAGACTGGGAAGGACCATTCAGTGACACAAGGAAAAAATTCCTGTCCTTCTATTCTGCTCTTATCAAGTCCCTGGTAGGGACTTTATCCCACATGATGTGAGGTGAAAAAAAAGACTCCTGCCTTTGAGGAGATGCAAATCCCTCTAGTCTATTATGTTTTCCCTCTCTTTGTTTTCTCTTTCTCTTAGTACAAGAGGTCAATGTTACAAAATTACAGATGTGTCCTTCACCCCAGCTCTCTGCTCCATCCATTTCCCTGTTGCACCATGCTTGGGAAGAAACTTGCCAAAGTCCACAGACCTCTCACCTCCTGTTCATGTTCAGGCAGGTGAGAAGTGATGCTCCATTACACATAAGCACTCACACAAGCTGTAAGTCAGTTTGGCCTGGCCACGGGGCTCACAGGATGACACCACTGCTGGAAGGGGGCTCTGGAGACTCCACTCCCCCTTCCCATTCAAAGCAGGACCATTGCCAATACTAGCTCAAGTCATCCTGTGGATTTGCCTAGAGAAGTCTTGAACAACCTTCAGGCAGCAAGTCTGCCACCTCTCTGTGCTGAATGCTCTCCTAGGGAAGAAGTTTTTCCTTGCTGTTGAACCTGAACTTTCCAAACTACAACCTATGCCCATTTTCCCGTGGTGTATCATCTGCTGATACTGAGAAAATTTTGACTCTGTCACCATCATAACCACCCTTCATGTGGCTTGCTGTCAAATCGTCCTTTATCTTCCCCTTTGCCAGATTAAGCAATTCCAGCTTCTGCAACCTCTGTTCATGGTCTAGACCCATCCACTGAACCCTCTACTGACCGCAGATCCTTTACTGGGACATGTCTCTCCTGCATGCAGGCATGGAGTGGAGACTTCAGTGGAGATCCCCCTGACCAACAACAGTGCCTTTCCAAAAACAGTGGCTGTTAGAGGACAGGCATTGTGTCCAAGCCCCATGACATGAGTTCCAAGCACAGACCTGGGGGAGATGCTGGAGGTGTCAGCCCAGGCTGGGGAACAGTCTTTGCTCTTGGTATCCAAGTCTCCACACCTCAGTGGCACGGCAGTGCTGCCCTGCCTGTGCTGGCAGAGCCTGGTCAGCACAGGAATTGTCCCCATCCCTCACTTATGGCCGGGAAAGAGGCACTAATTTGCATCCTATCTGAGGTGAAAGGGAAATTTCATCAGTGCTGAAACCATAGCAGCCCAGCATTGTGCAAAACATTTGAGTCTAACATAAACAACTCTGCTTTTATGAAAATAGAAATCAGATGGCATCTAAATGAACCCAGAGTGCTGTTCCTCCAGTGCAGTGTTCTGTCATTTGTCCACAAATGAAGGATTTGGGATCTGGATTTTCCAACTAAATTACTCAGGGCACACTCTGCCTTTGTTGGTAGCTACAGCCCTGCTTTGACATAGTGCTTAAAGCATGCTGAAATCTGAGCTTGTGTCATGTCTGGCAGCCTGGACAGTTTCAAAATCCTTGAGACATGTGATTTACCAGAATCACTTCTTTTCCTGTATCCTTACAGCCCTTCAATAAAGCCCCAGCATTCTGCTGGTATTGGAGAGGGACAGCCCTAAACTCCTTAACCCCCGGGGTCTGGCAGCTCAGACTTTGCTGAAAACCAGGACACAAATGAGCCAGACACCAGCTCAGGTGTGCCGGCAGGGCCTTGCAGTGAGACAGGACAGACAAACCTCCTGCACCTTCCCACAATGGGGACACACCTGACAAAACACAGCAGGACACGCAGCAGCAGCACTGCAGCTTTAGAATGGAAATAGAGGCAAAGCACTGATGTGTGATAGCTATGCCCAGAGCCATGTGCCTTAGTGTTCCCAGGGATCCTGCAGACTTTTCAGCCTGAAGCTCATCTGCAGATGTGGTTTATCTGGATAGTTCCATTCAGGATAGTTCCTATTTCCAAAACAGCCCTGTGCTGGGCAGAGCCTGTCAGCATTGGAGGCATCCATGTGGGTGAGGCATGGCTGCCCTCAGCCTCTGTGCTGTCCTCCTCCTCAGACCTCTTATATCCCCCAGTCTGATGTTTTGGAGAGACTACACTTTCCTTCCAGGGTCCCCTGCTCTGCTGTTGTCCCCCCCACTCCTTCCAGAGAAACTCAATTTAGCTGTACCTGGAGGACTCTAAGGATGCCCCTTGTGAGCCTGATCCTCCACGGATGCCCTGGGAGGTGCTCCTCAACCCTGCACTGAGTACACAGGGCTTGGTACTGCTTTTTTGATCCCCTTCTTCATGGGTGGGAGAAAGGATCCAGCTCTGGGCAGAGGAAAACAGGACCAGGTACAGGAAGATCAGAGAAATGTCAATTCTCAGGACAGAAAGAACTGGAAAAAAGAAGTAAGTGAGGCCGGATTACAGACACAGATAAAACAGGGAAAATCCTGGGGCAGGTTGGTCTAAGAGGAAAGAGGAATTTAGAGGAGCAGGCAGCTCCTCAGGATGTAATATTAAAGGCATGAAGAAACCTCCCAGTGCAGTAGGAGGATGTGCAGCATGTTGGGAATTCAGCT
This sequence comes from Sturnus vulgaris, assembly GCF_052056855.1. Lineage (NCBI taxonomy): Eukaryota > Metazoa > Chordata > Aves > Passeriformes > Sturnidae > Sturnus > Sturnus vulgaris. The sequence continues at coordinate 38,549,145 of NC_142248.1, forward strand.
GAATCATAAATTCCTTAATCCCTTGAAGTTCAAGAAGGAATTATATAAAGAAAACAAGCTATTCAAATTCCAAGAGATTAATGTAAAACCATAGCACAAGCATCTGGGGAGCAACTGGAAATCTGAAGCACAGATGCCAGTACTGAGGCATGAGAAACACCACGGGAGCACAATTTTAAGTGCTCAGAGGTTCATCTGCTCCAGCAGCAGCCTTGGCTTAAGGAACCTCTGTCATCTCCCTCACCACTTGCCTAGCCCCCAGGAGCTGCACTAGCACAGGGGAGGTCACATATGCAGAGGGGGCTGCTTATGCCTATGATGCTGCCAAAAAGTAAATGAAATAAGATAACACTAACAAAATGTGCACCATTGCAGCCTAAATAAACCAGAGGCTTCCAGATATGGATTTCATCCACCCAACTTGTCCCAGCACAGCATATTTGGAAAAACCCTCCTGTGGCCATCCTCAATGGCCAAGAGGGAGGTGGCTTCCTGGGCAAGAGCAAGCAGTGCTGATCTTAAAAGACATTTCCTAGAAAAATATCAGTAGAATTAAAGAGTTTTTAGCATGAGAATGATACCAAGACAATACACCAAGACTGTTTTAAAACAAATTTGTTCTGCCTAAATCTATTTGCTTTCCCTCCAGGGCAGGAGTTTCACTTCTCTGAAAGCAGAGCAGCTGTGGATTGCAGAATTATGGAATGGGTAATGTTGGAAGGCACCATGAAGGTCAATCCAGTCCAATCTGCCTGCTCAAGCAGGGTCCCCTGGACCACGTTACTCGGATTGTGTCCAAGCTCCTTTTGAAAATCAGTGCTTAGTCACCCTCACAGCAAAGAAGTCCTTGTTCATGGTCAGGTGGGATGGCTGGGACTGTTGACTTCAACAAGATTTTTAACACTGTCACAAGTACCATTCATGTAAGTAAGTGAGGCCTGACCGTGGCTTGGCACAGATCTGGGAAGCACCACACCTCTGGGCATACAGACCTTGGGCTGGGGGGTCTGCTCCTGCAAAGTTTCTGGGAAGAAGACACAAAACTGTATAGAGATCCATGATCAGAGCAAAACTGCAAGGAGTATTGAGTGCAAGTCCACAGGAGCCTCATCTGAGCCAGAGTCATTAACAATTTGAATGCTGAAATGTAGAGAATGCTTACAAGAGGTCCAGGAACCGCAAGCACAGTGACCAGGAATGGGGGACAGAATCTGATCTCAGAATTATCCAGGAACATTAATAAACCAATAGGATGCAGTTCAAACACGACAAGACAGCATATGGCAATGCAACAGAAGTAAACAACTGTACAAACACAAGGAGGAAATTGCCCATTCAGTAATAACTCTACAAAAATTCAAACACTCCAGAGTAATGACAGGTCATGAATGGGCTGTGTCAGCACATTGCTGTGAAAAGGGAAGCCTCCAGCTGGGAAGTGCAAAAAGGAGTGCACCAGGACAACACAGAAAGAAACACCCCTACTCCAGCTGTTATTGCCAGAGCTTGACTATTTTGCAGTGTCCACTCTTGGCATTCCAGAAACCAAAAGGCAAAAGGTAGCATGACGGACAGACCAGAAATGTGATGTCTGATAAAGCACTGAAGGAACCAACACAGATTAATTTTAAAAAGAAAGAAGGCCTAGAAAAGATGTTGGCCCTCAAAGAAGTAAAAGTTGCTTCCAGAAAGAAATGCAGTAGTGGCATGGCAAGGCAAAGCAAGGCAAGGCAGGGCGGGCAAAGCAGGGAAGGCAAAGCAGTCTTCAGGGAAATTCAGCTCCACAGTGGCTTTGATACCAGGTCCTGATCATGTGCTTGCAGTTCTTCCCTGATCAGTCTCAGAAAACTACTCACTCAACTCTTCCTCATATTTTGGGAATGCCCAAGGTTTGCTGGCAACTCCACATTCGTCCAGGGTCATGTTTTTCAGGTAAGCTCTAGGGAAGTTGATGCCAGAGCTCTGCTTCTTGAGCCTCAGTCTGCCTCACAGGACATGGGCACTTGGCTCCTGCAGTCACTGCCATTTCTCCTCCCTGCAACAAGTGTTGGATAGGCAGAGACATTTCCCACTGTGCCCGCAGAAATCCCTGTCCATGTGGCTATCAGGCATTCTTGGGGAAAACATTTCAGGCATGACTATTTTTGATTGAGATCTTGTGGCCTGAGCTCCACTAGCCTGGGCTTGTTTGGTTTAAGAAGGCGATGAGAAAGTGCTGCCAACAGGGCACTTATCAAGAGCCGTGCAGGACATGAAACAGCAAGAGGCTCATCTCCACTAGCCCAGAACAACCTTTATAAAGAAACCACCACAGGTTTGAGCTATGATACCCTGTTCCTCATGGCATTCTCCCCTTGCAGCACAAACTGGACACCTGCTGTGCTCTGGGCATAGAGAGCCAGGGACAGCCAGGACAGCTGCAGCAGCCGGGCTGAGCAAACCCCAGTGAGGCAGGAGACCCTGGCTCAATTCATGGCTTTTCCCATGGCAAGGACGGAGCCAAAGCAAGGATGGGCACAGCACTTTTGCCAGGGAGGAAAGACAAGTAAATTGGTGGGAATTTCATGGGAGACCCAAGTGTAAACACGACAGGAGAAGGAACCCGCCCAGGCTGAGGGACTGGGGCGCCACCCCAGGGCCCAGCTGGGTGTTAGGGCAGGACTCAGGATGGTCTAAGAGGAGGCAGGTTTGTCTCCGCAAGTCAGGCCCAGCTCCACTGTCCTGAGTTTTTAAGCTGAAAGTCGGTGGGACAGGGCTCAGGAACATCAGTTGCCAATGGGCGACAGTCGTTGCTGGCGCTGGGCCCGAGGCTGGAAGGCAAAACCATCCCGTGCCAGCCATGAGGGCATCCCCGCCCCGCGGCCCACGCGTGGGCCCGGCTGTTCCCACAGGTTTTGCTCCCATCTAGTGGCGGATCCCGGCTCCACACGGGCGCTCGGCAGCCAGGACAAGGCATCCCGGGGTCTGCAGCTTGGCTGGGGCCGGAGCACTCAGACCCCCTCGCTGTGGAGGGACGAGGTGACACAGGCTCAGGGATGGGGCTGGGGGCTGCCCTGAGCGCAGCCCTCTGCCAGGGGACCTGCCCGGCCAAGGGGACACTCCTCAGCCTGTGCTCTGCACGGTTCTCCCCCCTCTCCCACAGAGCTCTCCGTGAAAAACTCATGTTTAACATCTACCCAAGCTTCTTCCCGAGCCGCAACGTCTCTATTTGGGTTTACCTTTCCCTTTCCCAGACCCTCCTCTCCCTGCAAAGTTTGGATCATGCTGGCTGAGACCCCAGCAGATATCGCCAAAATGGGCCATGGACCATGGCACCATCAGCAGGAGCTGCAGCAAGCATTTGGGAATGAAAATCTGAAACTTTCTCAGCACTGGGCAGCCTGGAAGGGAATAAAATGACATCATTCCTCATAGAACAAACCCATTTTGTTAGGCACAAAAGATCACTGTGGAGAAGTTCAGAGGGTAGAATCCAGTGAAGAAAGAAATCTAATACTCATCTGTGAACCAAGATTGGCTTTACAATTTTTCCAAAACCCTGCAAGGGTATACAATATAACTAATAGCTCTGGACAGTCTGCTCTTGCAAGTACTTTGTCCCAGCCCTGAAACACGGGGGTTTTCCCAGCAGCTGTTTTAAACTCAGTCCGTTTTTTTTTTTAACTGCTGGCAGACTGACACCCCTTTTAGAACAGCCCATTGGGGCAATATGCCATGGTCCCATACAGGATGTGTGAGCCAAGTTGGACAGGACAGGCAACCACAGCCCCTGGAGTGTTCAAGGGGGCAGCTCCAGGAGGGTAGCTGGGACCAGGCTGGAAACCAGGATAGCAATAGGAGACAAGAGAGTTAGCAGGTGTGAAGCTGGCAGCCAGAGCTCAGAGAGATGGAACCAGAGCTCCTGAAAAGGAGAGGCAAACCTATGCAGGATTATTTATTTTGGCTGCTAATTTGCTGTCAGTGGAGCCATATGATGAGGTGGTGGGAGGCTTCCAGGGCTGAGGGCAGAAACCCATTTTCAGGTGCCATATGGCCTTAGGTCAGATTAAGCCAGTTAAAATCTTATCCTAAAGCCCTTTACCACAGCAGGAAGCCCAGCTGCTGCGGAGTGGGAAGAAATCATATCCTTGAGTCCTGGTTCTGCAGCACTGCCTCTCAAACTCTCCATCTCTCACAAGCTCTCCTCCTAAAGCACAGGATACATCCCGCCTATCCTGTTCATCACATCTTTCACAATCTTCCCATAAACCTGCTGGTTAATTGGCAGACAGACACATCTAAGTGTTCTGTGCATCCTACTTTACAGCAGAGTTGGGATCCCAGCGTTTTGTTGTCCTGCACATCTCACAGTCTGGTAAGGGGCCACTCACAGCCCACACAATTGATACTTCACGTAGGCATATTTCCCTGTAATGCCCGTAATAACGAACATAAAAGAGCCACAGCCCTTTCCATGTCCCAGTGCCACTAGATGGCACCAGGAGTGTACCCTTCCCAGCCCGGGTGTTCCCGGGGCCCCTGGGGGAACTGGGAGAATCCAGCCCAGCCCTTCCTTGCTGCAGAGCCAGAGACTCCAGCACACGCCAGCGCCTCCTCCTCCTCTTTTCTTCATGGACCGTGGGGTACTGCGGTAAAAGCAGGCATTTCAGCTTTAAAATCCAACCTTCAGTGAGGTACTGGGGGGAATAGCCTGTGGTGGCTTTTGCCATGTTGTCTGTCACATGCACACACCTCCCTTTCCCCACCTGTGGACCAAGCATCACTCCCAGCCGGGTGCTGGAGAGAAAAGCCTCAAAGGTGGGTGCAAGTTATTCTGATTAATATAGGGATTAACGTGTGAGTTTCCCATTGTTGACAGGCTCCTCTTGGGAGGGACAGGAATAAAACACAGTTTACTATATAATTTTGCAATCAGAAGGTTTGCCTTCTCTGAGGTCTCACAGTTTTAGGGATTGATTCTCCTCATGCACATTTGATATCCAACAGAGCTCAGCATGTCCCAGAGTATTATTACTTGTGTTTTTCACTATCAAGCCCTCCATTTCCTGTCACATCCTTGGCAAAGCCACTAAATAAACCAGGGAAGCACAGGCAGCACCTCAGCAAATGTCAGGTCTTTCCTCAGACCTTGCAGCATAATTAAGGAACATCTGCTTTCTGCTGCCCTCAGCATCAAGCCCTGAAGGTGACCCTCAGAGACAGCAGCTCAAATGAGGGCGCTGGCTGGCGAGGCCCTGTAGCAGCACTTCAAAGCAGCCAGCCAAACCCTGGCCCCAAGCAGTGTGGGGGACTGAGGTGACAAATCATTGCTCATCACACAACCTTTCTGCCCAGAGCAGAGCTGGAGATGGAGCGCAGCTTTCAGAAGAGCCAGAGCAGCTTGTCACTCCTTCCTGCCCACATCCCAAGCCTGGCATGTCTGGGTGATGGGCATGCATGACAGTGGCACAACCCTTGTGCCAAGGGGATCCCAGTGAAACCTGGGATGCAAAGGGAGTGGGGGAGGGATTTTGTGCAGGGAAAAAGTGATCCTGTCCTGTTCACAGAGGTGGAGTCACTGGAAGAAAGGCCAAGTGGGAGATGCAAAGCGCAGCTCCATTGTGGCACTGGAAGGCTGGTGGCAATGGCAGGGCTGTCCCTGCCCACATCCTAAGGCCACAAGGTAATCCTGCAGGAGGATCCTGAGTGTGACCCTGCTTCCCAGCCCTCTGCAGAGAGTGGCACAAATCCCACACAAGTGCTTTAACCTCAGGTTAAGGGTGAAAGCTAGAAAGGAGGAGGCTGGATCACTTGGGAAGTTCAGGTCACACAACAGAGTGGGTTAAAATCCCTCATCCTCCTTCCCTGTAGCCTCCTCTCCCCTCCCTGATCACCTCAGACAATCCTAGGGAGTGACCCAGCATTCTCTTGCCACTGCCTCCCCTCCTGGGGAGCCGCCAGGAGCCTCCCCACACACCATCTGCTCTCCTCAGGTGACCTGTGGGTGCCCAAGGACATCCCTCCCACACCATCTTCCTCCACACCAGGCCACCTCTCCCCATCACCCCTAGCCAACATTCCTGGCCCTCTGGCTCTGGAAAACTTCCTTAAACTCATGGACAACTCAAGTCTTTATTTGGTCTCTCCATGAGTGAATGCTTCACACATGGTGCAAAAACTTGCTGCTACAAAACCTGTACGCAGCAATGGCAAGCCTGGTGTCCCTCAGGGCTCCCAGCTGCTGTTTCCAAGCAGAACACACCCTTGTCTGACTGCAGATGTCAAACAGCACAGACACACATAGACATCGACATGAGCATGGCCAGAGCTGTCCGCATGCTGAAGGATTATTTTTTGCCCGACAGTGATGGAAGTGTCAGAAAGGGTTTTATTTATTTTCTCTGGAAGGCTTGTTGCTTGAAATCCCCGTTGGCAGAGGCTGACCCTGACCCTGCTGTCACAATAGGGTCTGCCATGCAGGTCTGACATCCCTTCCCACCCTTGAAAAAATGTACAATTCAGCAGGAGGACAGGGTGACTGGCCCAGAGTGCCTGGCAGGGCTGGCGACCTTCAGAAGGCAGGCACTCCTCCAGCCCTGCAGCCCAACCCGTGCCCACCCAGCCAGGTTGCAGCTCCCCCAGATTCCCCAGCCTTCCCATCTCCCAGGAAAGGCCTCACTGAAGCCACAATGGACAGCTATGAAATGTTAGGGACACCAGCACTGGCCTTTTGAGCACCCATGCAGTCAGAAAGGGCAGGTAGGCCACAGGATGCACTCACTGCCCTTCAGTGACATGGGGGATGAAATGCAACAGTGCCAAGGTCTCCTGGTGCCCTGAAAGCACACAGAGGACTCCCTGGAAATGGAGCAACCTGTTTCTTCCTTCTCCTCTGACACTCACCCCATGCTCAGCACCACACCAGGAACAAAGCTAATGACAATTACAAGCCTGCCCTGGCTCATTCCCAGCTCACAGGACCCCATCTGCATGCAGAGCTCTGGGATAGGGCACTTGTATCCCTGGGGTGATGACACAGCACTGCAGAATGTGGCAGCACCCAGCTGGGTCTGCATTTCTCAGGGTATCAGGGCATGACTTGTCCGCTGCTATACTCATTGAAAAGTTATACACAAATTTTCCCTCTTCTTGTTAAGGAAGCAGACTTGAGGGGGAATGGCTTCTCAGAAAAGCACTGGCACATCTGAGGTAGAGTTTTTTGCTTGGTTGTGGTGTCAGAGAGGAGCAGTAATGGCCTATATTCACACAATAGCAAAGGAGGGCCTTGAACCACATCCAGCTTGGGCGCTGTGACCAGTCCATAGATAACCAGGAAGAAAAGTCAGTGGTTTTCCTTTGGAATTGCCTATTTACATCTGAAAACTAGCAGAGTTCTTGCCCAGAGTCTGGGACAAACAGCTCCTTTTACTGCCTGCTTCTCATCAGGCTTCCCCTCCCTCCCCAAGAGGAAATTTCCAGTAAGTGAAGTATAAAAATTAATGCAGGACTATGCTCCTGAGCCAGCTGTAAAACTCATACAGGAAGAGCTCCCCATCCCACACCTCATCATGGCAGGCTGTCCCCAAAGCAGGTCACAGCCTTCATGAGAGAGGGAAGAGGCAGCTCTGTCTGCACCCTCCTGGTGCAGGGCAGGCTTTGGGGGGTAAACTGAGGTCCCCAGACCTGCAGACATTGCCAGCACAATCAGCCAGGCAATATTCCCTAGCAGAGGTCTTGTATCCCTTGGGAGGTTGCAATGCTTGGATACCATGTGGTGCAGCAGTCTCTGGTTTCATTACCGATTTCATGAAACAAGGTATGGAAACAGAGAGGAATTCAGTGAGGGGAAATCTTCCTCCTCCACACTTGCTATATCCTGGGAATAAACACCAGGACTCAGCTGAATGACAATCTCTAGGAAATTTTGAAGAAATGTCTTTCTACCATATCCCATTCATCTTCCTCCTGGACTTTACATATAAGATTAGGACTTCAGCCATACGGGTTTCCTGCAAAAGTGCAGGAATTTTGTCTTCCATGGCTGACAGGCTTCTCCATGCATCCAGCTGCATGTGGAGCTTTCAAGGAGCTGTGGTTGCAGACACTGGCACAGGGGAGCAAGGCCTCATGTTTCTCCCAGCAGGCCTGAGGGAAGGCAAGAAAAAAGCTGGGTAATTAAACAGCACTCGTCAGAACATGTGCAAGAGTCAAAAAGCAGAAATATCCCTCCTGTGCACACTCTTGCATGAAGCTGTGTCGACACTTACCTGCTGAAATCTTCCACTTCCTGGGATAAGCAATCCATGGACCCACAGCATGGGCAGCACCCCCACTGCTGCCTGCCCTCCCCAGCCAAACCTTCTCACTCCTCTCTGGAAGGACATTTCATGCTAACATGAAACAACCAAACCCAGTGCTTCTCCAAAGTCCTCCACCTCCATATACAGGGGAGGTAAATGTGTTCCTGACTAGGAGAAAGCCATTGATTCCCAGAGAGCCTACAGGTCACACCCCAGAGCATGGCAGAAAAATCACAGGGCTGGGATGGAAGGAGGACGATGGCACATCTCATAACTGATTTCACCTTTACTGATATCCCTGAATTCAGATGAGGCCACCAAACCATGCTAGATATGTGTGCCCACCACACTGCAGACTCAGTGCAGTGAGTCTGCTGGGATTTGGGAGCCTCTCTATCCAGGGAATTCCACAAAATAGGAGATCAAGTGACTTACAATGTTTTAAAAACACGTTCCTCAATATCTTTACTAAAGCAAAGGTGACACTATGGGTAATTTCTTTAAAGCAGGGTATAAACATGCATGGCTGACAGCCAGTTCATTATATCAAAATCAGTTTTCATTAGGAGGGGAAGCTTTTGTTCTTATTGTTTCTCTTAATTGCTTTCTCTCCCTGCTACCAGGGCAGCCTGCTATCTGCCTGTGCCTGGAGGGCAGAGTCCTGCATACCTCATCCCTGATCTTCTAACATGGGTAACTATAAATAAATGGTGAAACCTGAGAGTGGAGGAGGAAAGGGACTGTGCTTTTCAACCTCAGTCTAGTTAGCTTATGCAACAGAAGGTAACTGCTGACAATCTGCAGTTATTAACTGAGCAGGACTATTTCTGATAGCTGAGGGCTCTAACCTGGCCAACATCAAACAAAATTCTCCACCTCTAAGCTGGAGCTGGATAACTTTGGTCTAACAAGAAGTTGTCAATTTAAAATGAAGAAAATAGCTGCATGTTCTCCACTAAGCAGTATTTTAAAACCATGAGGAATTGCTTAACTTCGAAATCTGCTGCAACTTAGCCCCCCCAAAAAGCAAAAATGCCCATTTGTGACTATGAAGGAGTCCCTTGGGAGACTGAAAAATTATTGCAAGTTCTCCCAATGAGCCTTGGCAATTCTCACCGTTGGATTTAACTCCTCACAGTGACAGTCATCCCTCTGATTTAAACTCTTCCCTTCTGCCATCAGCTGCTGCCAACACAGTGAGCACACTTGCCTCACAACACAGCACAGCTACCTAAATGGGGCTAAGCCTGGTTTAATTAATGCAGCTGTCATGGAGGGGGCAGTGGTGAGACTTACATATCCCTCACCTTGGTACCAGATAAGCAGGAAGATCACTGAGAGGATCCTCCTTGGCTTGTCCTGCTAGCAGGCAACAGCACTTGCCTGGGAGACCGTGCCCATACAGAGGGTAAGTGCTGGGAGGGAGGGGATGCTGCAGAGGGACCTAGCTGCAGGGACACACAGACAGGAGTGGAAGATGGGGAGGAAGAACCCTGTCTTCTCCTTTGTCCCTGCTATAACCTGAGTCATTCATTTAAGCATTCAGCACCCTGCACTGCCTACAACACGATCCTCCAGGGTGTGGAAGTCTGCAGGCAGCGAGAGGGAAGTAGAGCCAGTGTATATAGAGCAATGAGGACCCTGGGGAGGTGAAGCAACAGCTCCACCTCCCCGTAAGCAGGGTGCCTACCTGTGCAGGTACACATTACACACAAGCACACTCACACACACCCACCTTTGCTAACAGCAGAGGCACCCACAGAGTCCATATTTTCTAGGTTTTACTTCTATATCTGCAAAAAGCAAGTTTGCTTCTGTTTCTGATTCCCTGCAATTATCACGAAATGCCTTCAAGAGAGCAGCTCTGTCTTCTCGGCTGAGCGAATCTTTGATGTCCAGCACTGCACTCAGATGTTCCTTCCTTTCCAAAAGGACAAGAGGACAGGTGAGTGAATGAGTCAAGAAAAAACAAATAAAAAACCCCAAAAAAACCAAAAACCCCAAACAAACAAAAACAACAACAACCAAACAAACAAAAACAAAAAAAAAAAAATTTTGTGTCCCATCCCTCAGTTTTGCTGGACCAGACTAAAGATTGGAAGCAGCTTTTTGACACCTTCTGGCTACCTAAAGGGGAGGCCATATCCCAAGAGCTGTGTGGGATAGGGCTGAACTCATGGGTCCCAAGCCCAGGGCACACAGCATCCCTGTGAAGTATTGAAAATGCTCATCTCAGGTTATTCCTAGAAAAATACCTGTATCTATAATAATAGGATTCAGATAACTCTACATTTGACCATTTGGAAGCATTTTTGATATATTTTCTCTCCTCAAATGGAGCCAATTCTTGTTTATCTGGAAGGTTGCAGAATTTGTGTTCTACAGAGCACTGTTCCCCTGAGTGGGGAAATACCACATTGGACATAAGGCAAATGTATCCAAGCCAAGGTTTGAAACAGAGAAATCTGCTGTAATCAAGAACACTCCCACCAGGATGACCTCCTCTGAGAACTTTCTATGCCCATTTCCTATACTATATATACATACATATGTACATATATATATATATCATTGTTATGCTGTATCAGATAAGCAGCTTTTTAGCTCAATAGCACCTTCAAAAGTAGTAAAGTAAAAAAGAAGTAAGAAACCAGATGAAGCATAACTTAATCTCGTTGTCTTTCTTTTTATTTTTTTCTTTGCCCATAGCAGTCCTTTCTACAGAAGGCTAGAGATTTCCCTTGCTGCAGGTTTATATCATGACTGTCATGTTGAATAGGCAGTGAAATAATTATCTACCACAAATTGTCTGTCCCACATTTGAAGGTATTCACACTTTTGGCCTTCACAGCATCCTGTGACAGAGAGCTCTACATTGCAATCATGTTAAGTTGGAAAAACACAGGCACAGCATATCAGAACAAAAGATAGATGCAGTAAACTACAGGCCTTGGGAAAATGCAGTTAGCTAAGATCTCTCCTTTAAAAGCTGTGGTTTAATTCTGTTAAGTTTCCTGTAAGAAATATAAGTGTATATTCTTGCTGAATACACCTAGAAACTTGTGAAAATAGTTATACAAGGTTTGGTGAAGTGTGGAAGCCCAAAGCCAAGTGTTTGAAAGTTATGAAATGCCCAGGTTAAGGACGTTCTTGAAACCTACATTTGACACATTTGTGCCTGTAAATTCTGCATTAAGATAGTACTTTTCCACAGCATTTCTGCTTTGTTGACAGCAATTTCATCCATTCTCCACCTTTGCAGAAGGACATCTCAACTTCACCAGTTCATGCCTGACAGGCACCAGCGAGTACATTCAGAGGGTCTCTGTACCTGGCCCAACACACTGCAAAAGTATCACAGGACTAATATTGCTATAGGTCTTCTGGTGTCAAGTAATCATGTAAGAAAGTACAGAAGTCAAACCAATAAAGACATTACCTGAGGTCAGGAAATTCTTTTAGAATGGGCAGAAGTGCTATTTTCATCCCCTCAGGATCTGAAGTTTGAATAAGGTCTAAAATTGCTTTTATGGGATCCTTGAGAGAACCAGCTGCAGGACCCTGGGGAGAGAAGCAGTGTTGTGTTCAGGGCACGGGAAACAGCACAGCATGTTAAGAGCTGGACTCATGTCAGTCTGGGGATGTCTCTGTGTGAATTAGAAGCTTTTCATGAGTGTCTGTGCATGTATAGAAGTCTGATTTTCCCCCAGGGTAACAGAAAAGAACCTGGGGAATAATTACAGACTGCTTCCAGGGTAGCTGGGCAACCATCTTTAGCAGTGCAGAATGCCCTCCTGCACTTCGTTTGGCAAAGTTGGCAAATTATTCATTTTTCCCTAAACTGCCTGTGCTTTCAGGACCATTTCACCCTGTGGGAGGTGGTTTGCTTCTGGAGGTAAGCACAGCCCTGTGCTTGACCTATGTGAAAACAAACTTTGTTAGCCAAACATGCTGGCATTTCTGCTGCCCCAAAGCAAGCCCAGAGACAGAAAAGCAACCTTAGGGAGAGGATGAGGGGACACAGATCCTTAATAGAAAAGAAGTGGGAAACATGGCTGGATAGTGTAAAAAACATGACATGGTTGGCAAATGTTGCATGTGATCGACTCCCTCTAATCTGGAGCACACAGGAGAAAAAAGTCTCATCAAAAAACACACAGCATTTTTAGCAGAGCTGGAGAAGCAGAATGCAGATGAACCACCAATAGAGAGCTTCAGGTCTTGCTCACATTTTTCATCAGTGTGGTAATGCAATTAAATTGCTTCCCTGAATTATTGATGCCACCACGTCAACAGAGACTCTGTGACAAAGCAAACCTGGAGAACAGGCTGCCAAACTGGGGCAGGAGAAGCCCAGGTCCCCCTGATCTCCAGGGGACATTAGAAACAGCAGGTCACACTCTCCATGCAGCACCTCTGCATGGAACATAAATTATTATTATTATTATTAATAATAACAATAATAATTGAAGACAGCCTTCCCCCTCTTCCTCTGCACTGCAGGCACACAGCATGTCTAGCTCTGCTCAGTGCACAAGCTGTACTCAGCTCCTGAGGCACTGGTGCTGTACAGCTTCATACTTGGCAAGCTCAGTATTACAAAATGCTAATTAATTTGAAGGCGTCAGATTTAGTTAAGCACTTCATAGGCAGGCAAGGTCAGAGGTAAACAGCCTGCAGTCTAAAGGGGGAAAAAAAGAGGTGTTCTCTCAGCAGTCTTTAAGTGCCTTTGACACGTACTGCTCTTAGGAGAGAAGCAAGGTATTTCCTAATGTGTTTTGAGAACAGAGGGGAAGGAAGAGCCCAAAGAGAGGGCAGAGCAAGGACCAAGGAGCAGGTGCAGCCTGTGCAGCAACTGCATTATAAATTCAGTCTGCAGCAGAGTTCATATTTCACATGCATAACCGTGAGCCTCCTGACTAAGGAGCAGGCTGTCCCCTGCAAATCAGTTGTGCATTTCACCTCCAAGGCTATCAGTGCTCTCACATCAAGGAAGAAAGTGCACACACTGGGGACACTGGGGAAACAGCCCTAACCAGATGCAGCCCTTTTTTACCCAAGCTTAATGTAGGGTTTTAATAGATAATTAGATTTCCTTTATCTCCTTTGCACTGTTCCATGCACATTACATCCAAAGCTGATGCAGAGCACAGAATTACTGGTAAACTTCAGAGCTAAGATTAGAGAACCTTCCTGCTATTCTCCATCTCTCCATTGCTGAAAGCATGAACTCATCTGTGACTGATCACACCAAGAGAGGTGGGTCTTCAGCTAAAATCACTGGCAGCTTCCAGCTTTCCACCATGAAATGCATTAATTATAATGGGTCTGAGAGGATTTTAAAGAGGCCTATAGATGATCATTTTAATTTCATTTTATTCATTGGACAAGGTAAGAATTGCTGACATGTCTTGCAAGGGACTCATCTGTGAGAAAATAGGTTTTCAGTCCCTAGCATTTAAATAGGCAAGTTGTGAGAATGACTCAGCATTTGTGAAATTATTAAAAGCAGTGTAGCCAAGGGGGTTTATATGCTGTCACATCTGAGTCCTGTTACCAGACTGACTTTCCAACCCCTGCTGTGCTGCTCACTCCAGCCCCTTATGCAGCACCATGCCTGGGCACTCTCAGCCTACATCTGCTAATGAGCCATGTCAGGGACATTGCACAGCAGTGATTCTCCAACTAGACCAGCTGAAGGAGGGGACACTGCTGCCAGTGCAGTCCTTGCCCTTAGGTAATTATGTGACAGCCTGGTGGCATCCGCAGATACTGTGTGCAGCACTGCCACTTACACCAGATTATGAGGTGAGGCTTTTTAAAGCCTCTGAAATTGATTCTGCAAATCAGAACCAGCACTTCTGCACAAGTTTTCTTCAGAGGCGTGGCTCTGCTTTTACACCTGATCTCCTGCAACGTGCCTTCAACTCCTAATGGTGTGAGGTGTTTTCCCCTGCAGGAAGACTCGTTCCTCCTCACAACCGTCAGCAACCACAACAGCATCAGCATGTTTTTGCTATGAGGAAACGCCACAGCACAGGGAAATGGCTCAGGCAGCCATCATCCCAGCTCTGAGGGGCTGGAAGTGCCTGTGGGGAGGGAGGGGGCTGGATGGAGAGGTAGCAATGCGCACCCCCTGTCCAGGGAGGAGCAGCCTTACAGGGCAATCCACAGAGCAGGTGGAGATGTGGAGCAGCCTGTTTGGTTCATCACTCCGGGGGCTCAAGGGAAGCACTGCCACTCCATGCCATGTACCAGAGGCCTGCTGGGGGGAGCTGGCAGTTTTGGAGCTGTCTCACCAGCTCAGAGGAGCACGCCTCATTCTTGTGTCAGTGGCAGCAGTGCGAAACTTGCCTCCTCCAGTCACACGTTTCAAAACCATGAACTAACAGCTTCTGACAGATCAGAAGGGCTGTCAGCACATCTGACTGTCATTTTGGTGAAGCTTGATACCCCTGTGGTAAAAACTCTTAAGCTTTTTTGTAGCTTTCAGAGTCTTTTCCTCTGCTGGTATTGTTCTTGATGATAGAGAGCAAAACTGTAACCATATCAAAGACTTACTAAGCACTCTTTAAAGATGGTTTGCATCATCCTATGATCTTCTTCTATTTTGTTGACAATCCTCCTCCTCTGCATAGCAGATGGTTTCCTGGGAGTGGTCAGGAGGGCCTGCATGTATTCTGTGACAATGATGGCATTGACAGCCTCGATGAAGGCCTGTTCCAGAGCAAAGATACCCAGATTAACTTCCCTGCACTGAGCACGGTTCAGACCACACCTATACCAGGGCAGACAGCAGATATTCTGCCCATGCAGATGGCTGTCCAATTTCTTTGCCTAAGTTTAATTTAAAATGCTTGATCTAACACTTGGACGGCTTCCAAGCTGCATGTGGATGACATAAACCTTGATGATAAGTGTGGAGACATCAAATCAAAAGCAATGGGACCAGTTAGCTGAGCCAAAGGTCACTCACACTCCAGAGCTGCAGTGACACTTGGCTTGGCTAACAAATACATCACTTGGGGAGAGTTTGAGCTACAGACAAAGCCAGATGCAGCCTCTCTCGAGCATCGACAATTGACACAGGGCCCTTGGGCACAAAGTTGTGGCTGGGCACAGAGAAGTCACTGGGCAACTCTCTCTTAGCTCCCACTACCTGCTGAGAACCTCAGTGCAGAGGTCGTGCAGTGCCCGACAGGGACAGTGTTTCTGATGGGGGGTGGGCTGCTGCACAGAAACCACATTTTGTTAGCAATTGAAATCAGAGCAGGCTTAGGCTGCAGTCCAAAGGTACAGGAAATCCCTAGCTATGTCCAAAACAGACAAAGCAAGAGACAGAGAGCTCTGCCACAGTGTTTCACCACTGAGCTGCTGCTTGCCCCAGCACTAATGTGACATAATGTCCAGTGACAGGCTTTGAACAACAGCAGAAGAGATCCTACTTTTTTGTCTTCCATTACCTTTTTCCATATTGCAAAATGTTAATTAAAATCATCACTGACAAAGAGACTGCAGACCTAGGAGTCTCATGCTCAGGAGAACATGTGGCACATGTAGAGCAGCAAATCCAGCCTGCACAAAAGACGGTTCCCCAGGTTCCAACCTCATTGCTGAAGAGATAAACTCAAGTGTGTTGTATCCTAGACAAGTTGTTTAGGCTACTGTAAAGGTGAAGAAACTTGGGTACTTTGTGAAGTTGTTTGTCAATGCTCTGCATGAGACACTATGCCCGTTAAGAATCTGGACTTTTCACCCCTCTGTGTTCCCTCTACATTAAAGGGATCAATAATCCTTAAAAGTAAGGTTGAAGCACATTAGAAGCCGAGAAGATTTCCAATATAATGGTATTGGAGTAATGGTAGGAGAGGAGCCAAACATTCCCCTCTGTATTTGGGAGGTACATTCAATTTCCATATTTCTTCACTTGTTGTTTTCTTTGCTGAAGTTACAGAAAGGTGCCAGCTGTCACTACCCAACCCTGGTGGATAGAGGTACTAGACTGAGACCACTAGATATTTAAAAGCCCATTTGACAACAGAGGAAACTGCCATTTGGATTAATGTTCTAATACTGTGCCATCCAAAGATTCAGTTACTAATTTTAGTGATTTCACAAAATATAATGGTTTGGGTTGGAAGAGACCTTAAAGATCATCTAGTTCAAACTCCTCTGCCATGGGCAGGGACACCTTCCACAAGAACAGATTGCTCCATCAGTACCCCATCCAACACAACCTTGAACACTTCCAGAGGTGGGGCATCCACAGCTTCTCTGGGCAGCTTCTTCCAGCATCTCACCACTCTCACAGCAAAGAACTTCCTCCTAAAATTGAATCTAAACCGACTCTCTTTTAGTTTGAATCCATTACCCCCTGTCCTGTCACTACATGCCCTTGGAAAAAATCCCTCTCCATCTTTCTTGTAAGATGATTTCCTGAATAATATCTTGTTTTCACTTTCTTACTTATTTCTTACCTCATATATAGCTGGTTTTTTCTTCCTGAAGGTCAAAAAGCTTTGCTTTAAGGTTTCAAGGATGCAGTCAAAATCACTGTCACACTTTTTGAAGTAGGCCTTCAGTGCTCCCTGAGGAAAAGAAACAGACAGGGTCAAAGAGTGCACATGTAGAGACACCAGACGAACAATAGACACAGATTATTGTCCTTTGCTCTTTCTGCTCTTGGAAACAGACTTCTCCACAAACAGCAGTATCCTGTGCCTTTATTTCAAAGAA
This sequence comes from Sturnus vulgaris, assembly GCF_052056855.1. Lineage (NCBI taxonomy): Eukaryota > Metazoa > Chordata > Aves > Passeriformes > Sturnidae > Sturnus > Sturnus vulgaris. The sequence goes on from NC_142248.1 coordinate 38,566,160, forward strand.
AATCGAAACATGAAAGAAAGAAACAATTCCAACTCAGAAAGGATGTACTAAGTTCTTGAGCCCAAACCTTGAAGACTGAAAACCTGAGCCCAAGGCCTCCTGTTCATCCCCTAGAGTTGCTTGTGCTCCATCAGAACCACCCCCAGTTCCCATGTAGATGTGTGAGCCCATGGGACAGGCTGGCAATGAGCTCTGGAGACCAAAACTGCACAGTGTAGCCAGAGTTTCTCCTGTCATTTTCCTTTTGCTGCCTCCAGCATGCCCGAGGGAGCCTGTGCAATGAGGCTGAAGATACTCAGGAAAGCTTCTTAGGGAAATGTACAGTATCACACACTGTTAGGAGCCTGGAATCCTGTATTTTCCAGACACAAGGGTGAAGGGTGTCTGTGCTAATGGGCTGATACTAAAAAGTATGAAGGGAGGGGACCTTATCTCAAGGGGAGGGACACATTTCTGGTCAGCCTTCTCTACATCCTGACTACCAGCACAGCCCTGGGCTCTGTGAGTTATAACTGTTCTGGGAAGATGCCCAGCTGCTGGGAATGAATAGGTACCAGGTGAAATTCAACTTCTGGGGTCTGGGCAGCACAACAGCAAACACTACAAACAGTGGAACTGGGGTCCCAAAACTGGAAAAGGTGAAGCTGTCTATATACAGATTCTGACAAGGCAGAGGAGAGCACTAGGCTTGAAGGCCAAACTATGGCTTCACCTTTTCCTAAACAGAACATGAGAGGGAAGTGCATGCCAACCATATGGTCTGCAAATAATCAGAATTAAAATAAGTCTTCTATACCTTGACTTTAGAAGTGATGGTCTGCAGAAAATGCTCCATAATGTCATCTTCCATCCTGTGTAGGAATCCATTTACCTTAACATTCTGGTCAGTACTTACACTGCAAATGTATGTTAGCTTATGCCAGACAGTTCTGTTAAAAAAAATAAATATGGAAAATATTGATCAGATCAAATCATGCTATTCAGATCAAAATTATTTCTCCTGTAACCACACAGCTGCCTGGGTAATTGAATGGATACATGCTGAGGACCAAAGCTAGCTCAGCGACCCACATTTGTGTGCTCATTAAGACACTACCACAAGGGCACAAAAGCTCAGTGCAGTTGCTACTTGTACCCATCACTAGTGAGATCAGATCAGTAAAAAAATATATTATTCTTAAAAATGCATAAGCATGAAGCAGCCTCAACAAACAGAGTCTGGGTGAGCCTCCTATGTGCCTTTGACAACCTAAAAATACAAGACGAACAATTATCTTCCATCAGAATAGTCTTCCAGTCAGCAAATCCTGGTTAAAATTATCACCAGCTTGAAACCAGACATTTTACATTCTGGAAAGACTCAGCGTACAACTTCATTCTCAGTAAAGCCGTAAAGGATTACATAAAAGACACTCATAAGTATTCAGTCTAGGATCCAGCATCAGCAACATGCAAATACAACAAACAAAGCAGCTACCTAGGCTCAACGCAAGGCTCTGATGTCAAGTAATCACTGTGCATATGTTGGATTTTGGCATTTTGCTGACTCCAGAGATCCCTGGATAACTTTACACAGGAAGAAGAGAAGCAACCTTGTTTTCTCCGTTGCTGCAAGTGCTTCTGAAATTAGCTGGTAGGTGCAAACATCCTCCCCCACCCTTCTGTGCTTTATTGCTTCCCTCCTTCCTAGCAACCCCAGGGAGAGCCTGGCATATTCCATGGGGTTTCATTCAGCAAAACGTTTAAGATTGCACCTCCCAAGTGCACTAGCACACACATCTCAGCATAACCTTTATGAGGCTTTCCTGCTGGAGGACGACCAGGCCAGGGAAAGGAACAACATCACAGTCCACAGCAGGGTTAGCCAGGATAGAGTCCTCACACATGACATAACACCGCTGCCTCTGCTCAGTGCAGGAAGGCAGAGATGGCTACAGCCCCTGCACCTGCAGGGCCTGGCAGAAGGCAAAAAGTGGCAGTACAGCCCTGGGGCCCTGGCCACAGTCACAGCCACATCTGAGCCTCCCTCTTGCTGGGGCAGCCAGGGCAGCTCTGAAGGAGCTGATAGCAACTGGCTTCCTCCATGCTCAGAGGCAGGTGTGCACAGGGTTGGATGACCATATCCAGCTGGAGGCAAGGTTGGCCCCATACCAGAGTCAGAAGGAAATCAGCAGAACATTCGTTTTCCTCCCCCAGAGGCTCTGTTTTCTAACCTGAGAAGGCAGCAATTCTCCAGGATTTGTAAGCTGCTGCAGATCTGTGGGCAACCATCAAGCTGGAGAAAGCTTCTTACTTCATCTTCATAGCTAAATTAAAACAGGAAGCACCTTTAATCTGGCGTGCTCCATAACACATCTAACAGCAATAGCAAACTGAAGAAATATTCATTGATTATTTGTCTTTTTATCTCAAGGTTTCAATGCCCCAGATGAGATCTACAGCATGACAATCTCTGTCCTGCCCAGCTGGTAAGGAAGAAAAACACAGGAACAGCAGGGAGAGCCCTTGCACTGCCTCTGCCAGGGACCAAGAGGCAGGAGGTTGATTTGCTACACTTCCTTCTGGGAAGCAACTCAGGCTTTGCCGATAAAGCTGAAGAACAGTGCCTCAGTGTAAAAGAATAACCCACAAGATCTCTGAACTGCTTTGTCAGTTTCAGTTTCACAAAGGGCTTCTGGACGACTCCATTTTATAGAAATTTCCTTCCTCTCATCATGTGGAGGGCCAAGGATCTTAAATCAAATCTCCATCTGAAATACTACCTACAACGAGAAGTCCTGGCATTTTCTGCTGTGGGGGATACACGGAGAGAGAAATACCCAAGAACAAAAAGCAGATGAAGGGAGTCAGAGGAAGTGGTGAGAGGACAGATGAGAAGACATTCATTCTCCTATGAGAACCAGGATAGAGCAGAGCTCCCCACCCTCCCACAGAGCCAGCAGAAAGCACTGTGCCTGGGATGCACAGCCAGGGTAGGAAGATCCAGACCTGGGCACTAGACACATGGCTGCTCCTCTTCCCAGGTCTGAGCCTCTCCAGAACTCCCAAGGCTTTATCCCGTCCCAACTACTCCAGATGTACTTTGTTCCCTCAGCTTTAGTCCAACAACAAATACTGAGCACACAAACAGCAGTGAAGTGCTGTCTCTCCAGTAACAGCTTGATGGGAAACAACCACCAAGATCCAGCATCACCAGCTACTTCATCAGGATTTCTTCCTTTTGAGCATTAAGAATGTTACCAAAGAGGAAAACAGCATCCTTCCTACCTCTCCAGGAACCTCAGGCACTCCTCCAGGCACTCGGCTTCCACCTTCTCACTCAGGCTCTCGCTGACTTGCCTGGCAGCTTCTGTCTTCTCTGTTAGTATCTGTGGATTTCAATGTGTGAGAGGAGAACTGGCCAAAGACATTTGTTCCCTATGCAGTGAACAGGAATACATTCCACTGCTCACCCTGCAGCAAATCCTTCTGCCCTCTCAGCACCAACTTCTGCTTCAGTTTTGAGAGTCTTGTAGAAATAAATGTATTTTTAATCAGCCTGATTGTAATGCTGAATGTAGTGACCCTACACCTTTGTTACCACTGTTTTTGATGTGGTCAGCAGGCCTGTGATAGGGTAAAAGCCTCTCTTTGCAGATGTTCTCTGCTGTCCAGCCTGGCAGCTCAGGTCATACATAGACCTGCCATCTGCAGGAGCACCTGTGCTTCTACCTGACTCACTCTCGCAGATAAATTTGGGTGCACCCACTAAAAAGAAGATAATGCAGACCTGACTGTGTGCCCAGCACCTCTGCCAGGGTCTCTACGTGGGATGCCTGAAGAAGACAGGTGTCACCTTCCCAGCCACCCCCACTCACACCTGACACAGCTCTGTGTGTTAAACCCTACAGCACATGTCCTGCCCCACCGAGCCCAGCTGGGTGGCCCAGGTGTTTGCAGGAGGTGGGCTGTGCCAGACAGCTCAAAATTCACCCCATATCGGGCAGGCTTGAGCAGGTGGCAACTTAATGCTGGCCATTAGTTGCTCCGTGGAAACAAAAGCTTGCAAGGGGAGGAGAGCCAGATGGATAAAAGGAGACAGATGGACCCATATGCTGTGCCCTCACCGTGCTCATCAGCCAGAGACAAAGGGTGACTCACATTATGAATGGGTTTTTCCACTGCTCTGTGACAGACGTAAAAGCTCACCCAAAGGGACAGGACAAAATATGCCACCCCAAAGTGTCAGAAAACCACAGGTAATGAGTTTCCATGACACCTTGTTCATTTTCTATCTGAGGTTTAAGTGTAAACCTGAGAAAATTGAGAAGGTGGTAATTTCATAAGGCTTTCCTATTAATCCAGGCTTTTCTATCACCCACCCCAGAGCATTCAAACCTGTCAGTTGCATACACAACAGAGCAAATCCACTCATGCTGAAGCATGGCCAGATGTTACAGATATGAGGACTATGGGATTCAAACCATGCTTTGTTCTAGTTCCTGTTAGAAAACTTTCCACTGTGAGCCAGGAGCAGAAAAAAAACATCTTGGTAGCTAAAAGTCACCCTAGCACAGGTACACTGGGCACATCACTGCTCCATTGCTCCAGCAGGTACAGGGCAAGGCAAAGAGGAAACAGTCCGTGTTGTGAGCTCTGCATTTGGTGCCGATGTCTGAGTCTGAGATGGGCCAGAAAAGCCAGTGTTTGCCAGCTGAAGCTGTATCCTCACAAGGAAAACCAGTTGCTATTCATCTGCAATGTTTCCAATGCTTGAGATTGTCTGCCATCCCAAAAGACCATGGAGCTACTTCCCTCCCTCATGACCTGAAATGGGACTGCCACTGGGGTGGTGGAAGCAGAGAAGAAAGATACAGTCATGACAGCCCACAACTTGTCCCTGATCTCCAGCCTCACTTGAGCCCACATGTAAACTCCAGGATTTATTTTAATCCTTCTGCAGGTCTTGATCCAAACACCCTCTGCCCACAGTACATGCTGCTCACAAATCAGCAGGGTGTGCTCCTGCAATGCCCTTGGACCACTCACCTTTGCTGGGCTCTGCAGAATCCCCCACACAGCCTGACCCACCAGGGCAGCAGTCTCAGCAGGGGCAAGGAGGGAACAGCCTGCCTGCATTTTGCACTGCCAGACATGGGGCCCTGCCACGGCTCAGCAGCTCTCCCTGCTTCTGTAAAACTGCAGAGCTCACACAGAGCAGACTGTGTAACATACACCACGACTTTCCAAAAGATTACATAAAGATCTAGGAGCAAGTATGAAAATGCAGCTTCAGCTTGAATCAGCTCAGGCTTATCCTTAGTTTAGTAAGGGTTTTTTTTCTTTATGTATGCCCAGGACAAAAACAGGTTTGGGAGCAAATAGACATAGCTTAAGTATGGCAACCAGCTTGCAGGCTTTTAACACATTGAGCCTAGACTGAGACATGCAAAACTGGGTCTTGCCAAATACCCACATACTTGTGTGCAAAAACACGACTGCCCCAAAATACAGGAGATTTTCAGTTCCCCCCAGTTTACCTCAATGACTGCAGCGTCTGCACAAGGGGGTTTCCTGATATCAAAGGCTTCTTTCAATGCTTTCCCTACTTCCGTCTAAATGATAAAAGAAAATTTAAAAGTACAGTTAAGATACAATGGCATTCATAATGAGTTAGGTTTCCCAGCCTTTCATTATCCATTTGGACTAGGTGAATTCCTACCTCCATTTCTTTGGCTGTCTCATTTAACCCAAAGCCTGGCTATTTTCCAGCTGACCTAATAACATTGTTCTGTTTTGTTCTACATTGTTTGTTTGAGTTTAGATGATTTGCAGCTTTCTTTCATCCCAATGTCAGCTTGGGTTATCTACAGTCTTCCCTAGTTAGCTTAGCTCAAATGGAGGCGCCCATACAGCAAAACAATGCTTAGACACATCTCCATGCTGCCAGCACTGTAGCTGAGATTTTCCACCCTTCCTCTCTCCAACCAGCACCCACAGAAACCAGCCAGCATTAATTAAAACCATTCCCTTGCTTGAGCCAGGGACTTGTGAGTGCAAAGAGGATCTGGATTAGTGTTTAGAGCTACTGTCATGGTGAGATGGGCCCCATGAGGCTGCACAATGGGAAATTTCCCAAGACTTGGCTGGCTTATGCTAGTTTGAATGGCTGTAAAAACAAAACTAGCACTGCAGAGAAAGGGCTCGTTGCTTAAAACATGATCTGACCTTTATGGAAGCTTTAAACTTTAAAGTCTGGCTTGCTTATTTATTCTTTCATTTCTGAATCTTCCTCCAAGGAATGTAAAGTCTGATCTCCCATTTTGGTCATTGCTCTTTTCTGGCTGATGAATTAGGAAATTTGTGGCTGTCAGCTGAAGAATTTCATCAAAAGTATATTTAAAACAACTGCTCTCCCATATTCACTGAAAAGTGTTAACCAAAAACAAATAAGCAGTTGTAAACAACCTAGAAAAAATTCTTTCCTCACAAGAGCCATCACCTGACTGTGAGCAAATGTGTGAACACTATGTGCTGAGACAGCATATCCCAGCAGAACTGCACAAACACTTCAAGCCTGCCCCCTACAATGGGACAAAGCATAGCTTAGTGAGGAACTGGAAAGCAATTAATAACTTGTTGAGGACAGCACTTAGTTGTTTTGGATCAGATGATGTGTCTGAATTAGAAACTGCTTTCTTGTCTGTAGCTCTTGTATTGATACCAGCACGTCATGCACCAAAGCTCCAGTGTGGAAAGGGCCAAAACTTTTGCTGTAATAAACAGATCCAGTTTACTTATTGTATTTTCCTGTCTGACCAAAATGTTGCAAGGCTTCAGATCCGTGGATGGTCAGTACACCTGTGCTGACTGCAGAACACGAACTTCTCAGTCCTCATGTTTCCATTTGAAAAAATAGAGGGGGAGTGGGGAAAAGACACAGCCCCAAGTAATCCTTTACAGGTCAGGGTCAATGAGTATGAGAATGAGCCCTGGAATCATGATGAAAGGTCTGCCTTGCACTCTTGTCAAATTCCCCAAGGCAGAGGTGACAGACTGGCAACCCAATTGGTGGCATAAGCATTTTCAGTTCACCAACTTTGTAACCTCAAAGGCACAAAGCTCCCTCGACCCAGATGTATCCAGACTGAGGAGAATACTGCCTGCATGCAGAGCTGACCAAGTTCCCCACATTGGAGTTTTGAAGTGGTTTTGAACTCCATGTGGCATCTGGGCTCTCAGCACCTTCAGATATGCTACAGTTCTCACCACTCGTTTCTGTTTAAAGTGCTTTTAGTTTGCACAGATATCAGGCTGCCACACTCAACGATAAGCCAAGTGTTCATAAGCAAAGCAGACCATGGCTTATTCTGGTCAGGATCTTTGCATTCTGAAAAATTTAGTCATCCATTGAAGTGGCAAAACACACACCATGTGATTTAGTCACAATAATATATGACCATTGTTAAGAGATAACAGCAGGATATTTGCTCAGTAACAATTTCCTGTATATTAGCATAATGAAGGGCTGAATTAACCTAGAAGCAGAAATAGAGGGATAAAGCAGGTTTCATAAGCTGTGTCACTGAGCTGAAGAGACATCCATAATTTTTCCTTTTGGAGTCAGCTTATGTCCACTTAAGCTCATTAGCTTGAATCTCGAGCTGTTCCCAAGCTGGCCAGGTTTGAAGCAAGCTGGAGCAATGCTGTGCTACACTGTCCAGCACTTCCAGCTCTGCTCTTTCTGTACAACTCAGCACCACATAGAGCTGTGATGCTTCAGGATCCAAGGTGGCATGAAAACTCAGGGCAGCACGGCACAAAAGCTCATAAGCACTGCCAGATTGACGTGAGCCTGCTCAGCACATGGTATATCAGGAAAACAAAAAGCCCACGGTTAAGCAAAAGCATTCTTCAGCTATTACATTAGAGGGAACTAAAAAAAAAAGTTTCATTTCCCATCAGTGTTAGTCAGCATCTTTGAGGGCTTGTCAATGACTCAGTGACTGGCTCTAGGATAATCTCAGTGGCACTACCCTGAGTTAAGTCACTTCCTTCACTGAAACAACTGCAAAAAAAGAAGCTTAAGGACACATAGTCTTCCCCAGTGTAATGATTAAAAACAGCCCATAAAGATACTTAAACACTGAAACCAGTAGGCTTTAAGCATATTGTCACCAGCTGGCATTTCTACTCCCATGTTTGTGACTACCTTTTTGTTCTCTTTCAAGGAATACCTCCTGAGGAAAGCCCCTGCAATTTAGAGTACTTTCCCTGGGATGATTCAGCAGTTTGCCACGGAATTTCCCCTCCTCTGCTCCCCAGGGGCTGGTGGAAATGGAAAGTAAGAGAGCTGAGTGTGGTAACTCCTGCTGTTACATTTCATCTTTAGCTGAATAAAAGAGACCCTGCCGAGGTTTCCAAATAACGTGGTTTCCTCTGGAACTCCCTGTAGCTACAGCTACATCTTCCTTCATTTGTATTCCACATGTCTCAACAGAATTCTTCAAAGGGGGAGCTTTGCTCAGAAGAGATGCTGCAGGGCTGGGGTCACCTGTGGGATCACAAGGCGGGATTCTCTGTGGAGGGCTGCGGGATGGGCACCAGCTGCACATTTTCTTGCGCTAAGCTCTGGAAATAATCTTTGCTCTAAATCAGCAGTGTCAGTCCAATAGGCTGAAGAGGACTGTGAGGGGTCCACACACAAACTTAGCAGCCTCAATATCCTGCACAGCTGAGGCAAAGGGGCTATAAAAAAAAACCCAACTGTTGCATAAGATGGGATCATTAACAGATGGAGAGATGAACAACATTTTGAAATGCCCTTCAATAAGGAAGTGGATTTCACCCATAGTCTCCCTTTCCTCCAGATAAATGGGCTTCTGAGCAGAGCAGATTGCATCTCTGAATATACAGCAGTGGGATGAAGAGAGATTTGCAAATGTCCCAGCATTTCCTTGCTAAGGAGCAAGGACAGGGCAGCCTCCCTTTGGCAGTAGACAATCATGGATCTTCACACCTGGACTCTGCAATGAAACTCGGTCAAGATGGAGATCTTGGGACCCACACAATCCTGAGCAGAGCTGGCTATTTAAAAAGGCCACCCCTTAATTTAACACCATGGGAATAAAAACAGCAGATTGGGGTAAAACTCCTGAGTTCTTACCCGTGCGATTGCAAGCAACTTTTCCTCAGTCTTCAAAAGAATCCACACGAAGCACTGTGCACCAAGGGAAAGGCTGTGCTGGGGGATGTGCCCAGGTCTCACACATGCCTGGCTGCCACTGTGTACAGAAACAAGAGCTCAGCCACAGGGGCAACTTTCCGTGGGTCCACAGCATTGCTGGCCTGGCACCCCCTGCTTGGCACCACAGCCTCACACTAAGCAAACAGGGTGCCCTGCAAGAACCCAGCAGTGCATGCCATGCTTGGGCAGCCGCAGCACAGCAGATGATCTTTACAATGGTCTTTTACCAGCTTTTCTTTTGTGCTATTTCTTTTCCTTCTTCCTACACTTGCTGCCCAAGTTAAGGTTTTTGCTTGCTGTTCCCCTCTTCCCTTCCCTCACTTCTGCTGCTCAATTCCTTCTTAAGCTTAAGGAGTGTCTTCCAAGCACACTTGCATGAATGCACAATTTTGCAAGTGTCACATATTCTTTCTGAATGGAATAAGAAGCAGCTATATACACCAAGACAACTGCATCTATGCATGAGCTTTCATAGAGGTTGTAATTGTATTTAGAGAGGAAAAATCAAATGCTGAAGTATGGCATCTCTGCTCTTTTCATTTCCACTTTTTTCACTACTGTCTGACTAATGTAGTCACTGGTCTTGTTTGTTTGTTTTTCTTCAAGGAATTCTACATTTTTATAATACATTTTTTCCATATTTGACTTTTCTTTATATAATTAAATTACATAATGTTTCACCTCCAATGTTATTAAAGTTTTCAGTATTTCATCAACCCATTACTCCAAGGTTTTTCCATTTCAAAAGCAGCAGTAAAAGGGAAATCTCCTGACTACATCTGCCACGTGCCCAATGACGGCCAGTGTGTACCTACCACACTGCTTCCCTCCTTCAGGAGCTGGCTGGGGAAAGAGCCCACCTGATGAACTGCTAATGAGCTAATCAAAGATTTATAAGTGTAATTAATACAAGGAATAGAGAAGCTGTAGGCTTGGATGAAAGCAATCGAATAATCCAAAAAGGCTGAGAACTATTAGGGCATAAATAGATTGGAGCTGCCAAGTAGCAATTAAATCAGGGACACAGAGAATCAAATGCCTCATCCATAAGAAAAAAAGAAATCATAAGAAAGTTCCATGCTTTGATGACACACATAGGCTTTGAATTCACATTGGGTCAAAGGGTCCCAGATGTGCCACTCTTTGGAGGGAAAGCCATTTCTGTTTTCCCCAAACTTGGGCAGGAATTTAATGATCTGTTACATATTTTTCCTGTGATCTGAACACTAATGAAGAAAATACAGAAACAACTGGGAAAACTACAAGCCAGATAAAGCAGCGGGAGAACCAAGGGCAGGACAAGAGAAATCCATAGAGCATCATGCTGACACAAAGGCCAGGGAAAATTACTCTCAGGTCATTGGAGTATTATGGACCTTGTTAAAAAAAGACTTGATGTGAGGAAAGAAATTGATCAATAAAGCAGAAAACTATGCATGTCCAACAGGAGTCCAGCAGAAAAATACTTGCCCACATAAGGTAAACCTCTGAATTTGATGTTAAGGATTTAGAAAGAGGCAGTAGTGTAATGAAAAACGGCTCTGGGTCTGAAAGTACAGAAGATAAAAGAGGCAGTGGGCAAACCTAAACTCAGCAAAATACCGATCATCATTGTGCCATCAGGATCAGGGACCATTCTCAGAAACAAAAAATAAAGATAGCAAAAAAATATAGGGAAAGGATCCCTCGGACATACCTTTTGTACATTTTAATGCTCCATTCATAAATTAAAAGAATTTGGCTGAAGCTAAAACAGTGACTGTCAGTAAGTGTGGCAAGGTGAGAACACAGAGAAGCGTGACAGCAGCGGGCATAGGTGACGAGCAGTCCTGCTTCCTTGAAGACATTGCTTCTGTTCTCCAGGCTGGGGAGAAATGTTGTTTCCAGGTGACTGAGGTGCTGTTTTAGTGCAGTCTCATCTGTGTTAGTAGAGGAAGCAAACAGGGGAATCTGGGCAGTCATGCACTGCGTTAGCTTTTCCTCCAGATCTTTTCTCCAGAAGTTCGGGCTCCAGGTGGAAACAGACTCCGTCTCTAGGCCATTGCCAAGCCACTCTGCTTCCTTCTGCCTCTCCCACTTCAGTGATTCCCCCACTGACTGCAATGGCTCCAGGAGCATCCTATCACTTCCACTGAGTGCTTCTCCCACTACAGTCCACATTCGTTCAGCCAGCAGTGCATAAAGGGATTCAGACTTTCCCAAACCATCATTTCCAGAATGCTCCAGATTATGAATTTGATCACAAGCTTCCAAAAACTTTCCTTGTTCAATGAATCTGCAGATGGTTTCCTCTGTAACAGAATAAGAACACAACTTGCTGTTTTTTCACTATTCTATAGGAGCATGACTTTAATATCCAAGTTATTAAGTATCTAGTTTATATGTATTCCAGAAATTCCTCAGGATCTACTCAAGATCAGCCCACTTAAGGTCTAGCACTAGCTTCTCTCAGTTTCCTCAGGGCAAGCACTTCTTTGTTTCTAAATTTCCTTCATCCTTTCTCCTCCAGGTTAACCAAGCCTGCAGATTAGTCTGCAGCTTTCTGTCATCATTCCAGAGACCACCTCATGTGAGTAATGAAGGTTTATTAATTACAATCTTTCCTTAAGAACTGTACCCTCTGTCTAGAAGAAAAGCATTAAAAAAAGGACAGCTTCTGAACAAGCAACAGCTAAAAGTCAAGCTTGGAAGGAATTCTCTGCCTCCTCTACAGAAACCCTGGCAGGACCATAGTGCTGCAAGCTTAGTTGGAAGGAAGATTTTCAGTCCTGTTTGTTTCCAGTGTATCTTATCTAGCACATCCAGCCAACCAACAGGAGTTAAATGTACTCTCACAACAGATGCACAGAGCTGCAGGGCTTTTCCCATGTGTTTTATAGATTACAAGGTTGAGCAATGAATGGTTAAGGTTTGTCTAAAGGTATCTGGAGCAGAGCCCAGAGGACAAATCGAACTTGATGAGAATGCAGGGAAAGTTAAGTGAAGCCAGAAGCAGTGGGGCTTCAATAATTCAGGATACAATTTTGGAAGCAGAATGAAGAATAAAAAGAGTATGAACTTCCACCATGTTTTGCCTATATCCTTCCTACCTTTCCTCTATGAAAACATCTCATATGTGAAGTAAGAATTAAATCGAATAGGACAGGAAGGAGAAACATGACACGAAATGGAAAAGGGTTGATACAAGGATGTTCAGCAAAGCAATTGGCAAGTTATTCAGGCGAGGTCTACAAGCTGCACCCATCCTGCCTCAATACATGCAACACATGGGAAATGTTTAATTGGCACAACCAGGCTGTGTGCAACCCACGTCCCCCTCCCATCTGTGGAGGATGGAGTCACAAGGATGGGGTGTCAGTCACACGTACATCGTCTTTCTCACAAGACACATCAGGAGTGTTTGCAGAGATAAAAATAAGAACAGTAAAGAGAAACATTCGTAAGGCAAATAAAAAGTGAAATACAGAACTGTCCAGGGTGGCAAGTGCAGGGTTCAGAAGGGACAAGAATTCAGGTGGAGGATGGGGAGGAGGAGAGTGGAAAGCATCTGATCCAGCAGCTAATGAAAAACAAGAGCCTGCGGGATGGGAGGGGCAGAGAAGATCCAGGCCTGGACCCAGAGATAATTTCAAGGTTACCTGCAGGCATCCCTTTCTCCACTCCTTTCCTACTGATTGGCCTCTTCAGCAAATTCCCTGCCACATCCTCAGCACCAGCCTTCTCCACTGTCTCCTTCCCACCAACCACAGTCTTCAGCAATTTGCCTGCCAAAGTTTTCAATTTCCCTTTCCTCTTCACCTCCTGCTTCTTTCTCTCCTCATGTGTGGCCTTTGGCAATATTCTTGCATTTTCCCCAGTCATTTTCTCTCTCTTCTTGTTTCCTTGTCCCACAAAGGCTGCCCAGGAATGCTTTGTCTTCCTCATGATCCAAGCAGACTCAGGTGCTTTCTGTCCAACTGGGAATACTGTCAGAACAAAACATGAGAAATATTTCTATGCAAAGTAATCCTAATGTCTCCCAGAGAAGTTCTCTCTTCTTCCAATTTTTTTTTCTGTGCAGCTACAGGCTTCAGCTGTCTTTGAAAGAGTCTAACCTGGTTCTTGTCTGTGCCAAGTGAGGACACTTTTATAGGCTTCCAGCCCTCTTATGTAATCCTTCCCTCTTCTGGGTAAATAATGTCAAAAACCTCATACATAATCTAACCACAACCACTGGGGGAAAGCCAGGAGCATTTTGGGCATTTTCTAAATCATTAAAATATCCTTGTGCTGCCAGTTATTTTGATGACAGTCTTATCAGTTTAAGGGAGTTGATTAGTAACAATTTCTATGAAGCACATGTCCTTTTCCACCCACCCCACATGCCCAGGCTGCACCTGAGTTTCTCTTTGGCAGGGAAATCATATTGGATTTGGAGCCAAGTTTTCCCTCACCTCCCAGCAAGCCTAGTGCTAGCCACCAGGGGTGTAATGGCCCAGAGAATGGGTGTTGGTTTCCATGTTTTAATAACACCACCCAGAGGAGATAAGAGTGATCTCAGCCTTCTGGAATGTGCAATATTCCAGCAACTATTATGTATTATTTTAAATTTATGTGCACACACATGGATATAAATGGCATAACATTGCAACAATCCACCATATGTGTGTGTGTGTGTGTGTGTGTGTGTGTGTGTGTGTGTGTGTGTGTGTGTGGACACATATGCATACACATGGATCAGTTCACCAGCCAATATCTGATACTGAAAAAAAAGAAGGTGTATGTTTGTATTGGGCTGCTTAAAGTTCTGACCATATACCACAGAAAAAAATTCCTCCACAGAAAGTATCCTTTAAATCCAGGATCTTGCTTTTAAAACAGTTTTTTTTCTTAAATCCCTACACTGCTGTGAGAACTTGGAGAGGACTTGAAATGCTGTCTTTACCACACCCTTCTTGCAAGAGAATTACAAACTGGGTTTAATTCTCCATTCTATTATTATGAAGATTAAATCAAAAATCTGAGGATTTTCGTCAGCTGAGGACAGTTTGTATTAATCATTACAAGCTGTATTGATTCAAAACCGTGCACTATGCAACAATTATTTCAGGGGTATGAATTTAAGGGGTGATTTTTCCACTCACCATCTAGATTGTTTCAAATATGTTAATTCATATTTCTGGGTTTAATGCCTGCAGTTTCTTCCAAGATTTTCTACATTTTCATGATAGTAAAATTCCACTAATTTCCTACTTGGAAACCAAGTAAATGTTCTGTTGTTCTGGCTCTTTTATAGGTGCTTAATTCCACCAGCATGTTATCACAAAGCCGTTTGATTCATTAGTAACAATAGGGAGGAAGAAATAAACACATTTCATTTGGAAAGAGAAACAGAAATTCCAGCAGTGGTCACACATTTGAGCTGCTGCCAGTAGGAAATACTGAGGTTGCAAAACACAGTGTTTTCCCAGCTTGTGAATAAAGTTGAGAATTGAGAGGCTTTATACACATTCCATTTTGACCTTAATTATTAATCAGCTGAAGTTAAAATGTTTCATTTGGAATGTTATAGCTGCACAGTATATGAATACAAGATGGAGTAAGAGGGTCAGTACTGAGAGAAGCATTCCAGGCTTGCTGAAACCGTTCAGCAATATTTTCCCATGAAAATTCCAACACAATATGTTTATGTTTCACTTCATCAGCATTTTCCCAACAAGCCTGTCTCTAACAAAAACCATTTCCCTAGACTTCTCCGTGGAAGAAAATCAGATGTCAAAGTGCCAGTCCTGAAGGCAAGACTCTCTGCAGTGCACAGATTTTGAGCACACTTACAATTGCAGATCGTGCCCTAAACTGCGGCAGCATGATGTGTGGGAATTGCTGCGTTTTCCCAGAAAGCTTCTTTCAAGGGAATACAATACAAGCCTGTGTAAAGCGGGGAGTGATGGCAGAGATGGACTGACATCCTGAGGCTAGGACCAACTCTTACCCCATGGACCACTCGACCCACTCAATCAAGGGAATGTCAGACACTCCCCACGTTGAGAGTGCCCTCAGGGCACAGTCCACCCCAGCACTGCAGCACCAACAGCCCACATGGCTCCTCTGTCCTGCCTCCCCCTGGTTCACAAACCAGGGCAACCAGAGGCAGAGCAGGCCATGCCCTCTGGCAGCAGGCAGCCAGGAACAGCCTGTGAAGGGACAGCACGATGGGGATGGTCAGTCTGATCAAGGGTGCTGAGCCCAGTGCAGCAGGAAGTGATGCCCCAGAAATCCACCCACTCTACACCTTCTGCCCACAATTGCTTTGGAATGAAGGATGTTGTCTCTAAGGAGAATACACTCTTGCAGGAGGGGACATGCCACAAAGGAGCTGCCCAGAGGCCAACAGCCGCCTGTTTTCCTGGGTCTGTGTGTCTTAACAGCACATTCAGGGTGTACAGGTCTCTCCCCTCTGTCTCTAATGCTATGTTACTGCTCAGACTAAATTTCTGCAGTTGAAACATGGTGATGATTTGAGTCTCTAAGAACATCATGTATCACAGTGCTCCCATGGGTGGTGTTATGCCAAGACAGGCAAAGCTCACAGGGAAGCTACACCTTAACATAAAAGTGTTGAGACCAAACTAGAACAGAGGTTTTTCACTAAGAGTCTAAATAATGCAAAGGGCATTGTTTGCTGCCCAAAACCATTGTTTTGGACAGAGGAACTGGGGCACAGCCACGTTTTGTCTGCTCCTTCCATGGGCTCCTGGGGTGCTCATCCAAGGGGAGTGATTCCAAGGAAAGAAGGGCAATAGGAAACCACAAGGGAACAGGACCAAGAACAAGGACAGTTCTGCTTCTGAACAAACTCCTTTGTCAGGTGTAGCAAATTACTTTCTTCTTCCTCCAAAGCCACTTCTTGGAAGCCAGCCCTCTCCTTCTTCCTGGTGTTTCAATGCCTCCATTTATCCACAGTGGGATGTTCTCTAGCAGGGTCATTTACCCTGCCATGACCCTTGCTATGTTTACTGTGAAAGAGAAGCAATTTGTCTCCTAGGAACATCCCCAGCATTCAGGACTTTCCCTCATTTCCTGGAGCTCCTGAAAAAGTCCACAGCCTCCCCACATCACTGAGACTCTGTCTTCCTATCTTGGAAAAACTGTAACTCCTTTGTCCTTGGGATTTTCCATTAAACAAGTGAGTATCTTGGATAAATTTTTACATTGTTGCTCTGTTGACTTAACTCTTTATCTTGCTATTTCCCAATTCTTCTGCCTATATAGATAAATTCT